>NC_041397.2:62919546-63054546 GCF_900747795.2 Erpetoichthys calabaricus | reverse complement strand
AATGGGTCTTTTAATTTCTGGTACATGCTTCCTCGGTTGGTTTGCCCAGTTGATTTCATACAAGGGACGCTATTAGCAGATGGCTG
This sequence comes from Erpetoichthys calabaricus, assembly GCF_900747795.2. Classification (NCBI taxonomy): domain Eukaryota; kingdom Metazoa; phylum Chordata; class Cladistia; order Polypteriformes; family Polypteridae; genus Erpetoichthys; species Erpetoichthys calabaricus. Next base: position 63,054,460 of record NC_041397.2, on the reverse strand, counting down.
AGAAGCTACCCAACTTACTTTCTCTCTCTCTCTCTCTCTCTTGCGCTGACGTAGGGGGGTGTGAGCAGGGGGGCTGTTCGCACACCTAGACGATAGGGACGTTGCTACTTTCTGTGTGCAGCTGCTTCCAGAAGGACATGCTGCACGGTGCTTCGCATACTTAAAAGCTCAAAGGGCACGTATTGATTTTTGACTTTGTTTTTCTCTGGCTCTCTCTCTCTTTGTCTGCTCCTGACGGAGGGGGTGTGAGCTGCCGCCTTCAACAGCTTTGTACCGGCGGTGCTTCGCATACTTAAAAGCCCTATTGATTTTTTTTTTGACTGCTTGCTTTGTTCTCTCTCTCCTGACGCGCACTCCTTTGAAAAGGAAGATATGTTTGCATTCTTTTAATTGTGAGACGGAACTGTCATCTCTGTCTTGTCATGGAGCACAGTTTAAACTTTTGAAAAAGAGACAAATGTTTGTTTGCAGTGTTTGAATAACGTTCCTGTCTCTCTACAACCTCCTGTGTTTCTGCGCAAATCTGTGACCCAAGCATGACAATATAAAAATAACCATATAAACATATGGTTTCTACTTCGCGGATTTTCTTATTTCGCGGGTGGCTCTGGAACGCAACCCCCGCGATGGAGGAGGGATTACTGTATATGTATTTATGTATATATATATATATATATATATATATATATATATATATATATGTGTATGTATATGTATGTATATATATGTATATATGTATCTATATATATATATATATATATATGTGTATATATATATATGTGTGTTTATATATATATATATATATATATATATATATATATATATATATATATATATATATATATATACAGTAGGGCAAAAGTATTTAGTCAGCCACCAATTGTTCTCCCAGTTCTCCCACTTAAAAAGATGAGAGAGGCCTGTAATTTTCATCATAGGTATACCTCAACTATGAAAGACAAAATGAGAAAAAAAAATCCAGAAAATCACATTGTCTGATTTTTGAAGAATTTATTTACAAATTATGGTGGAAAAAAAGTATTTGGTCAATAACAAAAGTTCATCTCAATACTTTGTTATATACCCTTTGTTGGCAGTGACAGAGGTCAAACGTTTTCTGTAAGTCTTCACAAGGTTTTCACACACTGTTGCTGGTATTTTGGCCCATTCCTCCATGCAGATCTCCTCTAGAGCAGTGATGTTTTGGGGCTGTCGCTGGGCAACATGGACTTTCAACTCCCTCCAAAGATTTTCTATGGGGTTGAGATCTGGAGACTGGCTAGGCCACTCCAGGACCTTGAAATGCGTCTTACAAAGCCACTCCTTCGATACCCGGGCGGTGTGTTTGAGATCATTGTCATGCTGAAAGACCCAGCCACGTTTCATCTTCAATGCCCTTGCTGATGGAAGGAGGTTTTCACTCAAAATCTGACGATACATGGCCCCATTCATTCTTTCCTTTACACGGATCAGTCATCCTGGTCCCTTTGCAGAAAAACAGCCCCAAAGCATGATGTTTCCACCCCATGCTTTACAGTAGGTATGGTGTTCTTTGGATGCAACTCAGCATTCTTTCTCCTCCAAACACGACGAGTAGAGTTTTTTTCATCTGACCATATGACATTCTCCCAATCCTCTTCTGGATCATCCAAATGCTCTCTAGCAAACTTCAGACGGGCCTGCACATGTACTGGCTTAAGCAGGGGGACACGTCTGGCACTGCAGGATTTGAGTCCCTGGCGGCGTAGTGTGTTACTGATGGTAGCCTTTGTTACTTTGGTTCCAGCTCTCTGCAGGTCATTCACTAGGTCCCCCCGTGTGGTTCTGGGATTTTTGCTCACCGTTCTTGTGATCATTTTGACCCCACGGGGTGAGATCTTGCGTGGAGCCCTAGATCGAGGGAGATTATCAGTCGTCTTGTATGTCTTACATTTTCTAATAATTGCTCCCACAGTTGATTTTTTCACACCAAGCTGCTTACCTATTGCAGATTCAGTCTTCCCAGCCTGGTGCAGGTCTACAATTTTGTTTCTGGTGTCCTTTGACAGCTCTTTGGTCTTGGCCATAGTGGAGTTTGGAGTGTGACTGTTTGAGGTTGTGGACAGGTGTCTTTTATATTGATAACGAGTTCAAACAGGTGCCATTAATACAGGTAACGAGTGGAGGACAGAGGAGCCTCTTACAGAAGAAGTTACAGGTCTGTGAGAGCCAGAAATCTTGCTTGTTTGTAGGTGACCAAATACTTATTTTCCACCATAATTTGCAAATAAATTCTTTAAAATCAGACAATGTGATTTTCTGGATTTTTTTTCTCATTTTGTCTCTCATAGTTGAGGTGTACCTATGATGAAAATTACAGGCCTCTCTCATCTTTTTAAGTGGGAGAACTTGCACAATTGGTGGCTGACTAAATACTTTTTTGCCCCACTGTATTTATTTATTTATATATATATATATATATATATATATATATATATATATATATATATATAATATGTGTGTGTGTCTGCATATATATTTATATATACAAATTATGTATATATATATGTGTATATATGACAGAAGAGCAGCCTCAGCGACAGACTGCTATCACTGTCCTGCTCCACTGACATATTGAGGAGATCGTTCCTCCCCCAAACTATGCGACTCTTCAGTTCCACCCGGGGGGGGTGGGGGGGTAAACGTTAACATTATACAAAGTTATTGTCTGTTTTTTACCTGCATTATTATCAATCTTTAATTTAATACTGTTTATTATATCAGTATGCTGCTGCTGGAGAATGTGAATTTCCCATTGGGATTAATAAAGTATCTATCTATCTATCTATCTATCTATCTATCTATCTATCTATCTATCTATCTATCTATCTATCTATCTATCTATCTATCTATGTATATACACAGTATGTGTGTGTGTATGTATGTATGTATAACTCATCAGGAAAAGATGGTATTTCATATGTAATATTTAGCAATAATTTTAGTGCTGTGTTAGATGAAAATTGTCCCTTTCTCTTTTTAACTGCATTAATGTGTCATTTAATTTTCTTTTTTTCTTATTCAAACTTAAATCTGTCTGTGTTCCTCTTAGTTTACTGGTCTTTTAACTTCAGTCTTTATCTAGTGTTGAAAGTTTTATTTTATATTAATGTACAATTTCCCACTTAAGCACTTTAAACTTGTTTTCATTAGAAAAATAGTTTTAAAACGAAAAGACTGGCTGACTGAAGCATTTTATACTGTGATTTTTTTAATACCACCTTTCCTATCTTGAATGTGAATGGTATTGTTTCAGTGACAAAGGCAAGAGCTTTACAGTGTGGTAACAAAGTAGTTTTTGGTCCTGATTTCATTATTTGTTTTCTGCTCCTGGTAGGGAAGGCCGCTCAAATGCCCACATCAAAGGGGACTATCAAAGAATTGGTGATGTCATGTTAAAGAATATTCAGGCAATCAAGGTAAGTGAGAAGAGTCTTTAGACAGCGCACTGTTGTGATCGAGCTCTGTCAGTGTCAAATGTATTCTGCTATTCAAAGCTACCAAAGAAAATGTTTTTGGAAAGAGCATGCAAGTCAAGTTAATAAGACTTGTTCAAAACTTTCTGCATCTGGTAGATAGCGATAACTTTAGTTTGTAGTACCAAATGTTTTATTTTTGTCATTCAACAAATCTCCCAAATAAACAACATTGTTCAACAACAGTTAATTTTTTGAGGTGCAATTTTAAAAAATATTAACTCTAGTTTAGTGTAACTTTGCAAGTCTAAAACACATTAAGATGGTTTTTAATATATCCATCCATGTGAATTTAGTCAATCTGCAAATCACGGCAATTTGTAGGTTAACATTGCCTTGCCAAATTTCACTTGATCAATCGTGCAAAAGGCCTCAAGCATCTCCTGTGCAGACATTTTTAGTCAACATACCTGTTCTAACCAATGCAGCAGACCTTTGCAGAAATTACTGGTGTCAGTAAGTAGAGTTTTTCACAATTTTCTGGAATGATTCACCATCTGCCCGTTGTTTACATCTGTCAACAAACTACAGTAAATGATCCATGTGCTTTTCTGAGAAGAGGCCAATATTGGTCCAAATTTTTCATAGCATGTCTTTCAGATAATTGTTTTTGGATTACTATTTACACTAGAGGCATCATTCTAAACCAGTACATTTTAAGTATGATAGAATGTGTTGGACTGGCCTCTCATTCTTTCTTTCTGCCAGAGTCTCTCAGACTAGGCCCTGGTACCCTGTGACCATTCTAGAAAAATCAGAACATTTAGAAAAATAATAGATATATCATTCAAATGTTTCTAGGTGGTGTCCGTTTATTAAGGCATTCCAGTAATTTGTGTTTGTTTAGGTCTTTGTATACACATACTTTTTAATGCTGCAATTCCTTTACTTTTGCTTACTGTTTCACTATGAACTTATCTGTGAAGTACATGAGTTCAGTATAAATTGTTAATTAGTGATAAGACACATTTTTTAAAAATTGCAACGTGTTCATTAGTAGAAGCCCCATGTTCAGTGAGAGGATATTTCCATGTTATTAACTTGTATCAAATAAAATACAATGTTGCCAGTGGGTCATTTATTCCATTTACCGCTACAGTGAGACAGATTGTAGATTTAAGTGGTGCTGCATTACAACAAGTAGCAAAAAAAAAAAAGGATTTCATTCTGCCTTGACATTGATTCTCAATGAGAAACACAATTGCTAGGCATTTTAAAAATAGTGATATTCTAAAATCTTTAATAAGAGCTTGGTTGGATTGACATCTAATAATTGGTTTAAATACAGTAGATGTGTTAGGAGCCTTGATTTCTGTGAGGCTAGGCATAAACTTTGAAAAACAGCTTTCCATTCCTGGTTCTGTTTCAGGTTGAAAAAATGTACACATTAACTAACTTTAAATGCTATTGAGCAGTCTCTGTTAAATTCTTACATGATCATTCTGTAAAGAAGAACAAATTCTTGGAAAGTTTATCAGTCTCAACATCTTCCCATGAAATTCAGCTTGTCGTTAGAATATACTAGAAGTCAGGCAAAGAATCTATAGGCTTCCATCTCTGTAGATTATGGTTAAATTTCAGCCTACATTTAGGATACTGGTGTAGTTTGACTGTAATGCCATCTAGTGTTGGTAAAGAGAAGTGCTGGTGTTTATCGAAATATACACATTTCATTTTTGAGGTACATTCTTTGTTTTCAAGATCAAGTTTTAACACAGCTATCACGATGATTAGTGTCCTTGGCTTGTTGGACTGCTCTTTAGTCTGTATCTGTTTTTCAAGACTTGTGCACATTTCGTATATAATAAATTATTATTATTACCGCTCATTCTATTAACAACTCTATTTAGATGTCATTTTATGGGTAACATTAGCATGCTGTGCTCCTAGTTTTCAAATCCCTTATTCTTTGAGCTTCAGTCTGAGTGTCTTTATATCTAAGAAATTTTTCTAGTCTTTGTGTTTTTATCTGCTGGTATTTAAACATTAATTATTAAGCATTTCTTTTGTCTATTGTCTTTCAGTACAGTATCATGCATTTTTGCAGTGTTATGTCATTTTGCATGTATTTGTGGATTCCATTTTATTGCAATATTCCTGTTATCCTGAAATTGTTATAAGTAATGTATATATTTACATATATTACATATTTATTGTTAACTAGGTTGTAATTAACATGTATAGTGTAGTTGGCTGCAAAAGTATTCTGAATATTTTGTATTCTTCATTAGAAATATCAGTAGATGAATATTGGGTTTTATAGAGTCTATTTAAATTCTTTGCAAATTCTGTGTTTTGTGTTGCAATATGGAGAATTTTTTCTTACTTGTGTTGGTTGCTGATGTTTTGAACTGATCCATGCAACAGAATGCCTTCTCAGAATGTACTTTATTATTTCTCTTAGAAACTGTGTTAATTTACTTTCCATTTCATCTTGTTCTAGCTATGCGTGCATGACTTTGTTTTCAATCATTTCAGTTATATAGTTTCATCTTCTGTTTTCATCTCTGAGACATTTATTTTTTTAAGGTATCTTTACGTTGCAATAATGACCAGTTTATATGCTTTTGCTTATGATTAAATTCTCAGGCTCTTTTTTTGTCACATTTGGATTGTATATCTCAATTTTTGTGTGATGTAGTCCATTTTTAGTCATTTTCTTTCTTCTTTTTTGACTATTTTTATTTCAGCATCTGTGCAGTTGATTACCTAATAGCTTCCGTTAGAGATCTCATGATGCCAGAATTTTTGTGTTGAATACCAGTGAAATTTCACAATACTCGATGTCTATTGGATGCCACAGCTGTTTAATTAAAACTCCATTTTATAGAATATAACATTTATAAATACTAATAGTAATGGCAAATTTTATAATTGTGACATATCAATCAAGTAGTTACCCATAAATAATTTAATTAAACTATTATTGGCATTTAATAATATCAAAGTACAATGCAAGACTTGAATTTAACGTGATAAACAAAGTTATTCTCCCAGTGTAACAATATGTGGGTTTGGGATATTATTTAGCATTGGGTTAATAAAGAATGGTATCATCATCGACCAACTGATTTCTCTTACTACAGTATGTGCACAGCCAAATTTTTGTGTTCTAACATTTTTCTCACCTGTAACTAAAAAGTACTGTTAAAATCAATACTAAAAATACAAATTCAAACATTATTATATCTGTACTTTTAAATTTGTGAATTCCAAAATAATTCATTTTCATGTGAACAAACTATTTAAGCCTGTTTTTGTAACAACATGGTTTTAAAATCAAGATTCAGATAATCCCTCTGTTAGATTTATCACATTTGCTATTGTAAGATTTATATTCGCATGATTGTCTTGTAAAAATACTTGCTAAAGAGTCAAATTGATTTAAATTTCAAATGCTACAAGTTCCTGCTGCTTTGACTATCTTCATCTGTCCCTTTTTAAGTTTGTCCCAGCGTAAAGGCTTTCTGTTTGAAATTTTTTCATTAACTCAAGAACACTTGTATAAACAGCCTTTTGTTATGCTGTTTACAAAATATATGTTACATTAGTGTTCTGACTTTATTACTTAGCCTGTGTACAAATCCAGAATTAGACAATTTTTTGGACTGGTGTTACTTGTATTCAGTTAAATGTACAGTAACTGTGGGACTATGTTTAATTTGGTAATGTACCATTCAGGTATATGATACATTCTATGTGTTTTCACTATGTTCATCACATTAGGGGTTACACTATAAAACATTAGTTTGACTTCAAAAACAAAATGAATGATATAAATTTAGCATTTGTGGATTTGTATTCCATGTACTGTTTTGTCTGTATTGTTACAGCTGCATGTCTCTGCAGTGTTTCCTGTTAACACAGTGTATGGCGTATTACTAGATAATCATGCTTTGTGATTCAAAGCATCTAACACTAAATAAATATTATTTTGATATTGTGAAATGCAGCAGATCATTTCATCGCTGATGTCCAGTCAAGTAGCTGGCTCTGTTGTTAGCTCCATGCATTTTCTTCCCACATTCTGCAGTTCTATATTCATAACCCTGACACTGCTTACAAAATGAATGCTCATATTGAAATCTGCAGCGAACAATCAGAGTGAATGCAAAGCCTTTATTCCTTATCGGGAGAGTGTAGGACATAATATTAAAAAGTGATCAATCTTGCCATCTACAAGTTAAACAATTATAACTTGCATGAAATCACTGATGTCATGTACTCTCAAATCATGCACTAATGTATTTCTGAACTGCATAATGGGTGTTTTGCGTTTCTTTTTCTTTTTTTTCTTTTTTTTTTAAAGTTATAAGTATGTTTCTGGCATTGGCATGCTTATATTTACGAGTGACATTCAAAAAGTTTCTGCACTTTTTTTAACTCTATTAAGAATTTTAAAAACAAATTACATCACTTTTCTACATAGTTACCTTCCTTTGCGATGCAGTTTTCCCAGCATCATACCAACTTTTTAATGCCATCAGCAAAAAATGTTTTTGGTTGAGCACATATCCACTGATACACAGTTGCTTTCACATCATCATTTTTCTTCATTCCTCGTGGTCGTGGCTGTTGCTGAATGTCTGGAGCGTTCTGCATCCGTCACACTAGTACTGCCATTTTCAAACATTTCAATCCACTCAATAGTCAACTCTACAAGAGAGAACTTTATCCCATACTGAGCACACATTCGAAGATGAATTTGTGCTCCCGGCACACCTTCTGCCTACAGAAAGCGTATGATAGAACGCTGTTCCTCTTTGGTGCAATTTCACAGTCCTCTTCACCACAGGGTGACAACTCATACTAAACTGCAAGGGTAGCCGGCTTGCCAGACAGAACTAGTTACATGACACTCTCAGACAAAACCGATTACTACTCCTCTTGCCTTCGCCGTTTCCAGCAAAATATAAAAGTACGGAAACTTTTTGAATGTCCCTTGTATTTTTAATGATGAGCAAGATTCTGGCAATTGAGTGCTGAAATTCTTCTACCTTGAACACAAAGGATTTCCAGACATGTCTTCTGCTTTTCTTTTTGAGATGTTTTAATGTTTTTGTGTAGTTTTAACTCATGCTCGTATCCTGTATTATCACACTTTCTGAAGTAATATATTTGCTTGGATTCACTCAGCAGTGTGGTACCAATGCTGTTTTAAAAAAGAAAAAAAAAAACACTTCTACTGTTTTGCTTTTAGCATTTTGGTATTAACTTGTTACTGAAAAACTAGTTATTGTGATATCCCTACCCACAGTATATGTTAATGACCGTAATTAACTTTTTTTTTGTGCATTTTGCTTGGCCTTCTGAACTTCGTCTTCTGTAGTATTCTGCAATTAATTATTATATCACTGTTTTATAATCAAATCCACATACATCCACATCTCATTCAACACAATTCTATGCTTTGGTGTGCCTCAAAGCTTTTTATTTCTAAAACATCATCCGTCATTATGTTTAGTATTTATTGCTTCCCTTTTATATCTGTTCTGATATTGGTACTGTTCACCTTTACTATGGTCATTTCTTTTTCCAGTTACAGGTCATTTTTTGCAAAGAGCTTCAGATCATCTACCGTTACCTGTAACATGCATCAAGTGATGCACATTCACACATCATAAGTGATATTGCCTTCGATCATCAGGTGTTTTGTATCTTTCAACATCAGACAACTTTGCCCAGGCAGCCCAACCTGGAATAATCAGTTCCTAGCCTGTGTTCAAGTAGCATATGACCACAATTCAACCCTCCTAATTCACAGCAATCTCAAGGCTATCTCCACTCCTTGAGGCCCTTTATTGTATGCACCAGTAATGCCTCTAAGAGGTTGAAGTTCAAAGCCTCTGCTGTCCAAGTATGTGTAACAGACCATGCACATCATCCACATCGGCAGCACTTCTCCACCAACTCTATGTACTTGACTTTCTTTCTCTTGTTAGCTCCCTCCATCCATTCCAAGGAACTGTAAGCTCCACCTGCCACAAAATCTGATTTTAGGGTGGTCTGTTTGATGTTCTCTCAGGATCTGATCTGTTTCCCTAGGTCCTACTTCATCTGCTAGTACTAAGTAGCCCTGCTGCTGCTCATGATTAAGGTTTGGACTTCTCTAAAGCTCTACTAATACTGATGCCTTCCCTTGCTGGTCACAAAAGCTGTAGTCAGAGCTATGGTGTTGCAGCAGTCACCTTCAAAGCCTGACTGAGGCACCAGCGATAACAAACTTTGCATAGTGCTTTAGGGCAATAGCTGAGGTTATGCTAAAGTGTTCATGTCATGTGACACAAGAGATACACTGGTGACTTAACCTTACACCAGCAAAAGAGGTTGGATGGGCTAGGCAGAACGTCATACACAGACTGGATGAGAAATTAAATACAGTAAGATTTAGCCTACCAGTGGACAGTGAATCTCGTACCACAAGATATTACTATCTTGTCCATTCACATTGCTGCTGCCTCCCTGCTATCTGATTCATGAAAAGTTTTTCAGTTCCAGCTCTCACCTACTTTTGAGTCAGCCCAGAGCTTTGTCATAGTGGGCTACTGAGAAGCTCCCTAACCCTGCTTGGCAGCTGCCACTGACTTCTGTGACATAGATGTGATACTGCCTGGTCCACTGCATCTCTTGTCCTTTATTTCCGTCCATTCTTCACCTTGATGCCGGCCTTATAAACTTTCAGGTCAATGGACTTTCTGTACTGCAGCAAATCTCTTGCATGTGTAGCAATACCCTCCTCACCCAAGCTACTGGGGTGGAGTCTTAGATTGTTCTTATTGTGATGCTGCTCAAGCTTTGTGGCAGGCCTAGCCACCTGTGGAAGTGATGACTAATCCCTTTCTCAGACTTTCAGCAGTGGACAGTGGAAACTCATACATGAGCCATAACAGTGTTGGGTTTTATACCTTCACAGTCAATTTCACCTGTATTAATGTTAATTATTTTTTTATGAATATTGGATTTTTAAAAAGTAAAATAAACTGGGGTCCACAAGGGGAAACCCTCTTTATTAGCCCAGAGAGGCTAAAAGTGGCAGATGCAAAGTGAATAGAGAGTTCATTATTTTTAGTGAACAGTTAAGGGAACTCTCACAGATGATGATCAAACAAATGATACAATCTTCCTGTTTAAACTGGCTTTTAAAGCCGTGGGACTGAAAGGGGAGGTCCTGGAGACAGGGTTACTATGTGTTGTTTTGAGGATAAAAAGGAAGACACATAAGCAAGTGTATTACTTCTTAACCCTTTCCTACGTGTACCCTTGACACTCTTCCCTGAAAGAGGCAGACCTTGGCCACTTACTTGCCCTATTATTGATAGTCTTGCACTTACTGTCTGAGTGATTATCACACTGAGTGATTCCATCACAAAATGGAAGCGAAGCTTTTCACAAAATTCCAATCATAATAATTATAGCTGTTATCTTACAGCAGATGTATAACCTCTGATTGAAAACAGTATGCTGACAGTGATATTTTTTCATATTCTTCTCTGAGTTCACGTTAAAGGTATATCATTTCCCCTTTACACATATGAGCCAACTCCCTTAATGTATTCTTGCATAAGGTATGAAACACAGTTTTGTAGGGTTTTCTTAGTTTTCATTAGAGTGTGTTCTAGGGAACCTACTGATTTTAAATAAACTGTAAATTATTATAAACATCATTTTTGTAAAACCTTGCTAAAACAAAATAAGGGGGCACATGCCTGCAAACACTGTTTTAACATTTTCTATTTTTTTTATATACCAAAACATAGGAAAGACTGCAAAATGTTGTAATATTCTTCAACTGCTGATTACCTGAAACAAACAATTTCATGATATTGCATACTCAGAACTATTTAGTATCCTCTTCCCTGTGAGAGTCCACAAGTAATTACCTTGCTAAAGAAAGCCTTTCACAAAAATCAAGAAATAGGAGAGCAGTTTCATTAAGGTGACAAGCTAAAATGTATTGTAAATGTTGACTTTTATACAAAGATACCTGTGCTTGTAATTTGCTTTGTATGGTATATGGTGGTTTTATTTTTAAAGGAAATAGGTCTATATACAGTACAATAAAAGATCACGAAGGCTACTTGATGTGAATGTGGTTACACAATGAGCTGGTGGTGAAGGATAAGCCAGCAACTTTATGGCGCTTACTCAGCCTCCCTAATCTCTTAAGTACATGTCCACTGTAACAAGGAAAAGTATGAAGTGACATTCAATCCCTATTACTCTGACACATTTGGTATCTTTACTTGGAATTTAAGAAGAGTTACAATGCCTGCTCCCATCCTTTCCTCTCTTATAGTAGTGTTGATGATTTTTCCTGCCATATCTTTATCTCTATTAAGTAACATTTCCTTCTGTTCTGTTGGGAAGCTACCTGGCTTAAGATCATTTTCCTAAGGTTAATCATCAAGTTTAATGCCGAATACATATACAGTATACTAAATATCATGTTGGTCATGTAAGCCTCACAGGATGTACTGTAAATCCACTACAGTATTCCCTCGCTACTTCGCGGTTCACTTTTCGCGGATTCACGACTTCGCTGGTTTTTAAATACAAGTGATTGCCCGCCTATTGCGGAAGTTATGTTCCAGACCCATCAGCAACAGGAGAAAATCCGCGATATAGAAAGACCATATAAATAAACATTTTTATAGTTTAAGCCTTAAAATACCCATCCCACATGCTTTAAACACATGTAAGCTTATAAAACACACGTTGTTAACACATATGATATGTGGATGTCGGGCTAAGGATATGAGTAACATCTCACTATTATAAAACATTTTAACTTCACGCAAGACAAGACAGTGAGACAGGAAAATAGGTGATGTACACCTAAAAGCCTGATTGTACAGGCTTTTAAATTATTGACACGCAGAGGGACAAGCAGCACAAAGCCAGCACAAAGTCCACTTCTCCTTAGCGTTCATTCAGCTCCCCACCCCCTTGACAATGCGAAGTGGACTGCGCCTCCTGGGAGGGGGGTTTGAGCGAACGTGTGTTCAGCCCTCACACACACACACACACACACACTCCTTCTCCTCCTTCCAAACGCGCAGAGCGACAAGCAGGCATTTTGGCAGAAGCAGCACAAAGTCCATTTCTGCTCTGCTGAGAGTTCAGCTGCCCCCCTTCACAAAGCGAGTGCAGACACATTGACGTCTGATCCCTGTGTGCAGTGTTGGTCTGCGGGTGTTTAAGAATGTAGAAAGTGTTTAAGAGCATAGGAAGTGTTTATAAGAGTGTGGGAAAGGTTAACAAGAGAGTGAGAAAGGTTTATAAGAGTGTGGGAAGGGTTTATAAAGCCTTAAAATATGTATAAATAATAAAATTAATATAGGTCGCTACTTCGCGGATTTTCACCTATCGCGGGGGGCTCTGGAACGTAACCCCCGCGATAGGTGAGGGATTACTGTACTTTATTTCACAGGCTTCTTTTGTATATTCCATACAGTTAGGAGGGTCTGCTTACTTCCTAGTCAGGTGATTCTTACTTATAACTGAGGAGGAAAAAATAACATTTTAAATATACAGTACATAAACAGTCATTTTGTGCCTTTTTTGCAATAAGTAATCAATTATATTTTAATATGAGTAAAATCTTTTCATTTATAATTTTCATTTTATTTATTGTGTGTTTTTTTTTGTATCATTTGTATTCATCTGTTATTTGTTTTATGGCTTATTCAGTATGCATATAGTATCCTAAAGACTTATGAATTGTTGTAGAAAAAACTTTACTCTGTATCCAAATAAATCATTCTCAGAGACCAGATGAAAATGCAGAATAATTCTTTATTTGCGCATAGATATGTACAAATGTCTCAATCCATGGAATGAGCAATCAATAAAACAATTCCATCCATCCATCCATCCATCCATACTCTTCCGCTTATCCGAGGTCGGGTCGCGGGGGCAGCAGCTTGAGCAGAGATGCCCAGACTTCCCTCTCCCCGGCCACTTCTTCTAGCTCTTCCGGGAGAATCCCGAGGCGTTCCCAGGCCAGCCGGGAGACATAGTCCCTCCAGCGTGTCCTGGGTCTTCCCCGGGGCCTCCTCCCAGTTGGACGTGCCCGGAACACCTCACCAGGGAGGCGTCCAGGAGGCATCCTGATCAGATGCCCGAGCCACCTCATCTGACTCCTCTCGATGCAGAGGAGCAGCGGCTCTACTCTGAGCCCCTCCCGGATGACTGAGCTTCTCACCCTATCTTTAAGGGAGAGCCCAGACACCCTGCGGAGGAAACTCATTTCAGCCGCTTGTATTCGCGATCTCGTTCTTTCGGTCACTACCCATAGCTCATGACCATAGGTGAGGGTAGGAACATAGATCGACTGGTAAATTGAGAGCTTTGCCTTATGGCTCAGCTCCTTTTTCATCACGACAGACCGATGCAGAGCCCGCATCACTGCGGACGCCGCACCGATCCGCCTGTCGATCTCACGCTCCATTCTTCCCTCACTCGTGAACGAGACCCCAAGATACTTGAACTCCTCCACTTGAGGCAGGATCTCGCTCCCAACCCTGAGAGGGCACTCCACCCTTTTCCGGCTGAGGACCATGGTCTCGGATTTGGAGGTGCTGATTCCCATCCCAGCCGCTTCACACTCAGCTGCCAACCGATCCAGAGAGAGCTGAAGATCATGGCCTGATGAAGCAAACAGGACAACATCATCTGCAAAAAGCAGTGACCCAATCCTGAGTCCACCAAACCGGACCCCCTCAACACCCTGGCTGCGCCTAGAAATTCTGTCCATAAAAGTTATGAACAGAATCAATGACAATGGGCAGCCCTGGCAGAGTCCAACTCTCACTGGAAACGGGTTCGACTTACTGCCGGCAATGCGGACCAAGCTCTGACGCCGGTTGTACAGGGACCGAACCGCCCTTATCAGGGGGTCCGGTACTCCATACTCCCGGAGCACCCCCCACAGGATTCCCCGAGGGACACGGTCGAATGCCTTTTCCAAGTCCACAAAACACATGTAGACTGGTTGGGCGAACTCCCATGCACCCTCCAGGACCCTGCTAAGGGTGTAGAGCTGGTCCACTGTTCCGCGACCAGGACGAAAACCACACTGTTCCTCCTGAATCCGAGGTTCGACTATCCGACGGACCCTCCTCTCCAGAACCCCCGAATAGACTTTTCCAGGGAGGCTGAGGAGTGTGATCCCTCTGTAGTTGGAACACACCCTCCGGTCCCCCTTCTTAAAGAGGGGGACCACCACCCTGGTCTGCCAATCCAGTGGCACTGTCCCTGATGTCCATGCGATGTTGTAGAGACGTGTCAACCAAGACAGCCCTACAACATCCAGAGCCTTTAGGAACTCTGGGCGTATCTCATCCACCCCCGGGGCCCTGCCACCAAGGAGTTTTTTGACCACCTTGGTGACCTCAGTCCCAGAGATGGGGGAGCCCACCTCCGAGTCCCCAGGCTCTGCTTGCTCATTGGAAGGCATGTTATTGGGATTGAGGAGGTCTTCGAAGTACTCCCCCCACCGACCCACAATGTCCCGAGTCGAGGTCAGTAGCGCACCATCCCCACCATATACATTCCCTTTTATACTTTTCTATTACCACTACCTTATCTAATACATCATGTCATCGGACTTTTAATATGCAGAATTCTATCATCTTAGCCAATTGACTACAGCCACCAGCAACTTTGTATGCATGTTGATTCTTCCATTATTCTAAACATTGCTTCATAATAGGGGTGTTTTGGCTTTCTCACTAGTTGGTTCTCACTTTTTAAGGGAGTGTTCATTACTCATTTACTTCATTTCAACCTTAGCAACTCTCTTGGTGGCTCATCTAGATGAGGCACAAGCCTCATGTGCCTAAGCTTTAAGCTGCATTTTGTTAAACCTTTAGTTACCTTCAGTTCTTTTCCTTATTCTTTTAATAATCCACTGTTACAACTTAATTTAAGTATATGCTTATATTGAATTGTAAATATTATGTTTTGATTAGAAGTATTTGATAAAAATTCTGTAGTATTAATTTAGTTGTTAACTATAAATTAATGATCGAGTGGGGTAGTGTATGTGACCCATGTTAGACTCATGTCGTATCAAAGTTCAGTTCCTACCTTGTATTCAGTGGTGCTGTGACTACCTCACCACATTCCTGAGGTGGGTAAGGCACATTAGAAAATGAATTAATTGATAAATCTAAATAGAACCTTATTTCATTGCATCAATGTAAAATTAGCTCTTAGTGTATTCATACAATCAAATTCAATTATTTTTAATAAATTTCAGCTTTGGGTTCTTTTTCACACATGCATTTGAGATAAATGACAGAATAAATAAATATTAGTAACAATGAATACAAAATGGCTGCTCAAATACACAATACATACTATAAAGCAGGTAAGGCAGCACAAAACACTAAACAAAATCCATTCATTCAGTGGTCATGAAATTAAGGTATGCTTGTCCCACTATATTTAAACTTTTAGGTCCAAGCTAGGTTGCTACAAATATGTAATCCAAGGAACTCAAAGAAACCAATTGTCCCCATAGATCTCTTTCCCAAAGTCTAAAATGAGTTCCTACGTCTGGTAATAATTAATACTAGACTGTTACATGGAGTAGACAAAGATGATCCAGAAGTAGTGTTACTGTCAAAGAGGAGTCCATGGCATTGAATAGTTTGTTTAAATAAATAAAGGAGTACTCAGGCTTATGTGGGATGCAGATGTTTGCAGTAGCATGGTGAAGTGACTCTGGGTTGCGAATTGCAGTGGTTGGCTGAATGTGCATTCCCATGCAGATGCACATGGTTTAGTGCCTGCATACCTGCATCCCAAGAGGTATAAGAGGAGCCTGAGAGGAGATCGCAATGAAAAGAGGTAATGGCGGAATCTGGAATGTGTAGCCAACAAGATGGAAGGGGAGGCAGAGCCGTCAGTGGCCTAGGAAGGAAATGAGGGGACTGTGCTTTAGGGGTGGATCGCTCACACTGAGCACCAGAGTAGTGGAGGAATCGAGTACTCCAAGGTCATTCAGATACTGATGGAGGCAGCAGGAAAGTTGGGCTCTGGGTGTGCTTGCAGATGCCAATTGAGGCAGTTAGGATTTGAGTCAGAAAGTGTGAAGTAGCTGTTGGTGTTTCTGCCAGCTGCAAGACTTGGGAAGTGTGAGCTGGGGAGACAGTTGTTTAGACGGAATGGACCTGATATCTGCAAAGTTTTATGTCTCACTTTTATTTCTTATTTTAATCCCCACTGCACTAGATATTGTTATGGTTTATTTATTTATTAGAAGATGGAACTGCACTTTATTTGGACACTTTGTAGTTTGTGAATAAATGGTCTAAACACTAAACAGCCCTGGCTTATCTTGGTTATGACTATTGGAGGTTCCAGGTTCAAGCTGCCAAAAAATATGAAGCCAACCCACACTCAACACACCTCAAATTATGAAGCATCTTACTTCCATTTTTGCTGATAATAAATACCAGCCTGTTTATTTTTACTAATGAATAACAATTGCAACATTGCAGAATGTTATTTATTTTTATTATTGATTGCCTCTGTCTGTCGGGATCTTTGAGTCCAGAAAGATTTCATTTTTTGCAGTTTCTCTTTGCAGTAGTGTACCACTGTAAATGTTTATGCATATATACAGGAGAGATTTCAGTTTAAAATTTTTAATAAATCTGCAAGCTTTTCTGAAAACGTTTTCATTTCGTCCTTATGGATCATTAAATGTAGATTGATTGGCAAAATTGGCACATTATCCATTTAAAATTTAATTTGCAAAACAATAAAATGTGCAGAAAGTGATAGGGTCTGCATACTTTCTGAATTCATTGTATTTTCTATATAAAAGTTAAACAAGTAAAATAACAGGTATCTTTAGGCTATGTTCTTATTTTAAATTATGAATAAATCGGTGCTTATATTAATTTCAGTGTGCTGCTGCTGCTTGTCATTTTGGTTTCCTGTGGAAATGCCAAGTTAAATTAGGACATCTGCATCTTTCTCAAGATTCTTTGTTTGTTATGATTAAGGCAGTCAGAAATCGTAATATAATGTTGATAAAAGAAAAGTATTTATCCTTTAACTTTCTCCATTACAAAATTATCACTATATAATTTCACATTTCTAATCCTTTTCTAAATCCAGCTTCCATTTCCTTTTCATTTCATTTCCTTTTCACTTAATTAATAATTATTTATTTATTTTCATATACTTTTCATTTCATTTCATTTCATATGGTTTATATGACTGTTGTCTTCCTTTTTAAATCTTCAGAGTTATGTTCTGATTTATGAGCTTAGACTAATTGAACATTTAATCCGAGCATTCTCTACCATCACCTGTTTGATATTGATAGATTAATTGATGTACTTTATTTAGATGGTTATTGCAGCATCTTCCATTATCTTGTACAAGTTTAAGTTAACTCCTGGAATGAATCATCATGAACAAGTTCATTAGTATTCTGTCTGCTCACCTGGTTTTATTATTGGCTTTGTTTTTAAGGCCCATCATACTTGACTTTCTGTTAGGTTACTGTTCAATTGTTGTTTCTTTTTCCTTTTTTATACCTTTTTCTTGACAGATCTTCTTTGAAGTCATTGATTTTTTTTCTATGCAATTCATTTTACTTTTTTGATTCTCTCAAATACTGTGTCAAATTCTTTTTTCAACTGTTGTTTTTCTCTACAAAATATATAGTTCTTTCAGAAAGTATTCAGACCTTTTCCACATTTTATGTTACATTCGTATGTTAAAACCTTTTCATTTCTTTTTTTCTACTCATCAAGCAACACCCCAGAATTACAAAGCCAATACAGGATTTTAGAAAATCTTACAAATTTATTAAAAAATAAAACACTGAAATATCCCCCAAGTATTCAGAATCACTACTAAGTAGTTAGATGAAGCCATTTTGGCAGCATTTACAGCCTTGAGTCTTCTTGAGTATGAAGCAAAAAGCTTTGCACACCTGGATTTTCAGATTTTCTGCCATTGTTTTATACAGTCCTCTCAAGCTGTGAGACAGTAAATGGAGATTGTCAGTGAACAGCTATTTCAGGGTCTCCACAGAGATGTTTGATTGAATCTGACCGGGTCACTCAAGAACACTCACAAACTTGACACTAAGCCACTCCTGTGTTGTCTTTGCTTTGTGCTTAGGGTTATTGTTCTGTTGTAAAGTGACCTTTGGCCCACTCTGAGCTCCAGAGTGCTCTGGACTAGGTTTTCATTAAGTATATCTTAGTCTGCTGAAAAACAACCCCACAGCATGATGGTAAAGCACGGTAGTGGTAGTATTTGAGATTTAAGAATTGAGGCCAAACAGTTCCATCTTGGTTTCAACAGACCAGAGAATCTTGTTTCTCACTGTCTGAAAGTCTTTCTGATGCCTTTTTGCAACGCCAAGCAAGGCTTTCATGTGTCATGTGGCCTCTCCTAAAACCCCAATTAGTAGATTGTTGCACTGGTGGTCCTCCTGGAAGCTTCTTCCATTTCCACAGAAGTTCTCTGGAGTTAATCCAGAGTGACTATAAGGTTCTTGGTCACCTCTCTTACCAAAGCCCAACAACCCACCCCTGCTTAAATTGCTTTTTTCACGTTTCTTGATACCACCATTTCCTGTACTCTAACACAGAAGGTCAACACATTTTTTAAACTACAATGGTCAAAAAGGTTAAGGCAGTTCTTTCTAACAGTGATAAGTGAAAAGTGTCATATGGTGTAATCTCCATTTTCGAAAGGTCCATTATTAAAATTGTTTTGTCTTAATTTGGCAGTATCCCTGCCAGAGACAGTTATGTTACATTCCACTTCTAAAATCATTGGTTGCCAGTCCCCCACTGTATTTTTTATGGCTGAAATTTAAAGCCATTACTATTATTTCTGAATCATTACACCTACCCTCTTTTTACTTTCCTCCAATCTAGTAAATGGATTTCATTAAAGCTATTGTCCATAATATCTGAGATGCATGAACATGATGTTTACCTTAACAATGTCGTTTACCTTAAGATCTGATGAATGTGTGTGTTCTTGTTAAATTAAGTCTTTTTTTTCCTTGTGTGTTTTGATAAATTAAGTGTTAAAGAGAGGAATACTGGTTACTGTTTTCCTTATGATAATATCTTTGAATTAATCTTTTATTTGTATGAGCTTCCCATAGCAATCAGTACAAATGATGTAATGGAATCAAAGTATTTACTTTCCTTTACATCCATGTTCTTTATCTTTGTAGCAATTAACTGTAAACCTCCAAAGGAACTCTGAAGTGTTATTGGAGTTGGAAAAGGCCATAAAGGCGTCACGCAAGTTAGAGGTAATGTGTCGGGACTTTGAGCTGCAGAAGGTCTGCTATCTTCCTCTGAACATCTTTTTTCTGAGACCACTTCACCGCCTCATGCACTATAAACAAATCTTGGAGAGGCTCTGCAAGCATTATGCACCTGATCATGTTGACTTCAGGGACTCCAGAGGTACAGTAATGTGTTTAAGCAGTATGTTTTTTTTCTTAACTGCTAATTATTGGAAAATATAGTTTCATGCTAAGAATTTTGAACATTTTAGTTGGAGAGTTGTTGGGGACCAAAGCCATTACTTGTTGTATTAACTACTGTATAACCAGTCCTGCACAGGCATTGCTCTTTTGCAGTAAAAACATATACACACCTACACTCGCTGCTACTGTGGCAGTTTAGAGTCACTGAATACTAAAATGCATGTGTTAAAGATATGATTGGAAAATTGGTGTACCCAGTGAGTGACCCAAGTTTTTTCCAATCAATGGAAAACATGCAGAATCCACAAAGACAGTTGCACCATTCCGGAAATGTTATTTTAAACATAAAATTTCAGATTGAGTGCATTATCAGGCACATTTCTGCATTCTGTCTTTAATACCTGTCTTCATGTGCTGTTTTCTGCGGAATCAATATACAGTATCTGTGTTCTGCAGCTGCAACACAGCAGTTCTAACCACTGCACCACCATGCTGCCTAGCAGTAAAAGCATTATATTTAATTACTAGTACTGTTTTAAAAAAGATGTACAGTAATCCCTCCTCTATCGCGGGGGTTGCGTTCCAGAGCCACCCGCGAAATAAGAAAATCCGCGAAGTAGAAACCATATGTTTATATGGTTATTTTTATATTGTCATGCTTGGGTCACAGATTTGCGCAGAAACACAGGAGGTTGTAGAGAGACAGGAACGTTATTCAAACACTGCAAACAAACATTTGTCTCTTTTTCTAAAGTTTAAACTGTGCTCCATGACAAGACCGAGATGACAGTTCTGTCTCACAATTAAAAGAATGCAAACATATCTTCCTCTTCAAAGGAGTGCGTGTCAGGAGCACAGAATGTCACATAGATAGAGAAAACAATCTCTAGCAAACAAATCAATAGGGCTGTTTGGCTTTTAAGTATGCGAAGCACCGCGGCACAAAGCTGTTGAAGGCGGCAGCTCACACCCCCTCCGTCAGGAGCAGGGAGAGAGAGAGAGAGAGAGAGACAGAGTTTGTTTTTCAGTCAAAAATCAATACGTGCCCTTCGAGCTTTTAAGTATGCGAAGCACTGTGCAGCATGTCGTTTCAGGAAGCAGCTGCACAAAAGATAGCAACGTGAAGATAATCTTTCAGCATTTTTAGACGAGCGTCCGTATCGTCTAGGTGTGCGAACAGCCCCCCTGCTCAATCCCCATACGTCAGGATCACAGATAGTCAGCGCAAGAGAGAGAGAGAAGAGTAAGCAATCTAGCTTCTCAGCCATCTGCCAATAGCGTCCCTTGTATGAAATCAACTGGGCAAACCAACTGAGGAAGCATGTGCCAGAAATTAAAAGACCCATTGTCCGCAGAAATCCGCGAACCAGCAAAAAATCCGCGATATATATTTAAATATGCTTACATATAAAATCCGCGATGGAGTGAAGCCGCGAAAGGCGAAGCGCGATATAGCGAGGGATCACTGTAGTTAATACCGGTTTGCTGCGATTTTTCTCACTCAATAAATCTCTCTAAAAGAACCCCAAATAAAAACTTTCTCAATTAAAAAAAAGACGATAAAAGGAATGCCATTTTGGTGAAATGTCATTGTTTACTAGTATTACCTTTTCAAATGAGAAACAAAATAAATTCAGCATTTAAAACAATGAAAATGAAAAATAGTTTTCCACTTTATTTGCATGTATAAAATACTTTTTTTTAATTAAAATTGTGTTCAACACTAGTTTTTAATAGGTGATGTAGTTGGTATAGTGGGTGGCATCATCCTCAGTTTGATACCCATGCCCTTATCATTGTCGGGGTGGAGTTTACTCATTTTCCTTCAATTTGCATTAGTAATCCTCCTGCAACCCTAAAGACCTACTCATTAAATAGGTTAATGATTCTAAATTGGTCTTGTGTGAGTGGATCCTGCAGAGGACTGGTTCTCTGTCAACAGCAGTTTCCTGACTTGTGCCAGACGGGGCACAAGTTAGGCCTTGGACCCCAAAATCCTGAATTGTATTAGGCAGGTTTGAGAATGTAATGTTATGTTACTAAATTCTAATAATCCATAATAAATAATTGGAAAATCAAATCATTGTTTTCTTTTCCAATATATTACTTCAAATGTAAGCACAGTTTTCATTAAACATTTTATATGGATAAGATTTTAAAACCAGCTTTATCCAATTCGGGAGTAGCACAGAATTTAAGAGATTTGGAGGGTAATCAGCATCTAGATTTTTTTCTCACAATGCCGCTATAGAAAATGGACTAGAAACAGTTAAGAGCTAATCTGTTTTTTTATTATATGTGTATTTCTATGAGCAACAAAGTGCTCAAAATAATGAGCAGATCAAACATTAAATAAAATAAGGCTTATAATAACAGAAAAGGAGAGTTCTAAGGACAAAAAAAAGAACACTTTATTTTATGAAATCATTAACACATTATCACAAAATAAGAATACAATGAAAAGTGTTTAACTGTTTATACTTCACATTTCACACCTAAGCAGTGATCTTTAGCTGGAAGTTCAGAAGTAAAATTAGCATCTAGGGTCTAATTTTTTTCTGCTAATAATAAATAATCCTTTTTAGTTTTTAATCTTAATGAAATTGTTGCATTGAACAAAAAATGTAATGGAGAGAATGTTTGCAGCAAACCAAGTTCATACATTGTAGATTAGCTTGTTGTTCTGGACCTTGATAAATGAAAAAGAAAGGCAGCAGTTGTTACCTCTACACCATTCATGTATACTTACCAAATTCCTGTCAGGTGACATTTGAGCTTGGGTTTTTAACTCATTG
This sequence comes from Erpetoichthys calabaricus, assembly GCF_900747795.2. Taxonomy (NCBI): domain Eukaryota; kingdom Metazoa; phylum Chordata; class Cladistia; order Polypteriformes; family Polypteridae; genus Erpetoichthys; species Erpetoichthys calabaricus. The sequence goes on along the minus strand of NC_041397.2, from coordinate 63,031,664 downwards.
ACAGCAACATGTAAATCGAATGTTTTTTTTTTTTTTAACTTTGGTTGCATTCTTGAATAAAAGCACACGTGTTTATTTGATATTTGGACTAAAGTCTTCACACATTATACACTTCACGTCATTATTAGTATGACATGGAAAAAGTATCTGCTTTAGGTTTGTGTTCAGCATTTCTTGCCTGGCATTTCCTTTCATCCTACACTTTCCCAGATCTTTGTAGACACAGAGAACGCACATGAAATGCATGTATTCTAAATAACGATATACTGTATAATTTACCCTATACAACACCAGGCACCTCACAAGCAGATAAGGAGCCTTGGCTTGAACTGGGAAAACTTTTTACCCGAGTTGATATCTGTCAGGTGGGGGGGTGGGATAGCAGGCATCTTGCTGATCGACACTTTTACAAAACAAAAGACGCGGATGGAGAGGTGTGAATGGATTTAAGGTGAGCTGGGATTACGAGTTTTTTGGTAGGCTTCAGGGATTCTAGTGTTAACTGAATGTATTGGCTAACATCACTACCTCCCCAAATTACATACAGAATCGTTCCTATAAGATTATATATACAGTATACTGAGTTTGCCCAGAGTCCTATTGTAATATGTTAAATTAAGTCTTTGCCCCTATTAGTTTACTTCACATATATACACACAAATATTCACAAAAACACTCAATACAAACCTCATCTGCTTAAGACCTATCGAATAAATATGTACAAAAAATACAAACTGTATATACACAAAACTGAGACACAAGTATGTATCGTGACTGAGAGAATAAAAGTGAAAATAAAACGGTAACTTTCACAAATGCTATAAATGTACAGTGGCTGTTACAGACATAAATCAAATGTATGTGTTTACTGTATAATATTAACAATAAGAGCAGCTCACTACTGAAAACGGCAGTCAGAATCGAACCGGGAACTCTTGATTACAAGTCAGCAAATCTTACCGCTACGCCACGGAAGCAGTTATTTTATCCTTGAACCTTTTGTGAAGTGTTTATTTGATCTTTGGACTTCAGACTTCACGCATTATATAGTTTATGCCAACATTTTGTCATTTACTACTAAAATATGAAAAACGTTTCTGTTTTAACAATGTGTTTACACAGATTATTGTAGAAACGGAACACACATGAAATGCATGTGTTCCAAATAACGATCTATTATTTCCACTCTAAAACTCCAGCACTTCACTCCCAGATAATCAATCAAGGCATGAGCTGGGAGAACTTTGTGCACGTTTAGTGGCGGTGGGGGATGGAATAGCAGGCTGCTTGCTGCTTGTCTTTATCAGCACATTTACAGGATAAAAGACGCTGACTGAGATGTGCGAACGGATTTAAGGTGGGCTGGATCTACAAGTTTTTTCGTAGGCTCTGGTAATTCTAGTGTTAAGGATCCTCATCTCAACTGCCAACAGAAACTGAAACAAGGCAGCATGTGTAGAGAAGTCCAATTAAAAGTAAAAATTGGTTTGGGTGAAAATTTGCACCTACACTGCATTAAACAAGGCAACAGTAATTACCAAAACAAATAATGCTACACAGGAGTAACAATATATTGAAATAATGTAACCAAATACTGCTGTGTTTTAGCAAACTGTAAGATGTACAATACTATGGCAAAAGACCATTTATGAGGCATAAAAAATCAGTGATCACAAGTCTGCCCTTGAAGGAGAAACTGTTTATATGTATTTTTAAAATGAGTAAAGGAAATAGTATCTCTAATATAATAGGGAATCTTGTTCCATAGTTTTATGTAAAAGTAAAACAATATTTTCCCACAGCTATTTTTAAAACATATTACAGAATTATTGTGTGATAGTTCTTGAAGCATAGACCTGTCTTGTAATATTGTTTTGTGGAATGAAATTGCAAAGTAAAGGAGAAAGATAATTAAACTGAAACAGAAAATAAAAACCTAATTGCCAAATTACTTATGTAATTGGAAAAAGTCAAGGTTTTCACTTTAGTTAATGCAACAAAATGGTGACTCCAAAAAGGAAATTTAACATGAATCATGTATGCTCTGTAATAAACCCTTTCAGTCAGTTCAATAATTTCTTTAGTGATAAGAGACCAAACTGGGAGATAGTAAGAAACTGTGGAAAGTATAATTGCCTAGAATTAAGTACTACAGACAGTAAGAGAGAAATATGGACTTTCTGATTGTTTCCTACTGTTTTTGAATATGAATCTCATAGGTGAAATGAGAATCAAAGTTAATACCAAGATATCCTCTTTAATAAAACCCGTGTGCATCCAGTGTCCGTGTGTGTGTGTGTGTGTGTGTGTGTGTGTGTGTGTGTGTCTGTCTTCTGGTGAAGTGTGCATGCGCGGGACATGGTGCGCTGCTTCAAAGGCTGCCTGACGCATCACACAAGACAGAGAGGGCGGGACCTATAAAATATTGCGCGGCAGATCCAATTGGTTTTCGGTGAATGAGGTAAAACCTAAAACAGAAAACACAAAAAATCCAATTGGGTACTGAGACGCGGAGACCAGCTTCCCCGTTGTTGTGCAAGTGTTCACTCTGAGGATGTCAGATTTGTAATTAAGAAAGCTTGCCCGGTAAAGTGTAAAGTAAAAGTAGATTTTTTTTTGCGCACATTACATCAGTTGCTGGGGAGAATCTGCTGATTGCCCACTGTTGTGACAGAAAATTAAACACATATTACGAACAGCAAAGCCAGTATTACTGTCAGAGAAAATTACAGGCATTTTACAGAAAAAATTTAATGAGGTAAAAGGTCCCTTGCCATTTAATATAGACTGTTCCTACTAATGTTCATGGACTACTGTTCTAGCGCCCGTTATTGTAACGTGCTTAATGTCTAGTTTACATATAACTATCTGCAATTGCTAAAACTTGATTTTCAAAGATTATAGGACAAGCTATTGACAATGATTTCTTTGAAGGATGAAAATACATATATTCAGTTTCTTACAGTAATGGTCAGCTTATTCAACTGCAACCAATCAAGCAATAAACAAAGATCAAAAGAAGGTTTTGAGTTAAGCACCAGTTGTTTACTTGTTATTCATTTTCCTTTAAGGAATCAAAATGTCATTTTCTCATTGACCGAGATAATTGCCCCCTGTCAATTTAAGTTTGAGTAAAACAAATAAGCAAATGAAATTTGCACTCTATCAAACCCCAGTAAATTCCAAGGAATGCTGATTATATAATTCTGTAAACAATTTTGTCTTTGTATTAGTCTGTTGTTTATTTTGTTATAATTCTTGTTGAGACTGGAGTTGTTTTGTGACTTGTAGTTTTAATTTAAAATAGAGTACCAGAGGTTGGGTTAGGGAGATGAAAGAAAGTGAAAGAAGGAAAGTCAAGAGGTTTAACTTTGGTTAATTAATCATCTGTTTTGCCTTTGGCAATGCTGATAATGAATTAAATAATTCAGTAAGGCTCCTACTTTATTTTCCTTATGTTTTTCTGTTTTAGGAGGTGGTCTCTGTCCATTAGATTTTTATTAGGGTAATTTAAAACAGAGGAGACATACAAACATTTAATAATAGACAAGGCTGGCTATTTACTTGCTGTTTTAAAGTTCTAATTTATTTTGGCACAGATAAACAGTGTTATGATATCAAATTCTGATGTCTAATGTGGTACAGAGTTGTTTCAGTTGGTTCTCTGGATTCAAGTGGAGGATTAATCTTTCTTTGTGATGTGGTGTGCTATGCTTTTCTTAGCTCATTATTTGCTGTGTCATCTGCAACTTCATAGGAAAAAGCTTTAGTCTTTCTGGCACAAGCATTTAGATGCTGAAGTTCAATTCTTGAAATAAGAGCTGCTTCTCACACTGGGCTTAGTTACTTGCACAGCTTGTCTTTGCAGAGTGGGCCACAGCTTTCAGAAGATGGGGGCAGCTCATCACCTTTTTAGTTTCAGAGAGAGAGGTCATTTCAGAGAGTGAAAGAGTTTATTTTGTAGAGTGCAAGCAGATTTCCCTGAGAGATGAGTGGAGCTAGTTTTTGAATGAATGTTCAATCTCCCATGATTGCATTAAAGACACTTTTGGTGTCGTCTTGTCTAAAAGGACCTCTGCAAAGATGTCAGTTGAACTCTTGATTTGCACCTTTGTTATTAGATGAAGTATAGGCTGGTACTGGTATGAGGAGTTCAGCCACTTTCTGGAATGTAAGTTGGTAAGAAGATGAAGCTGAATGTCTGCATGCCTGTTAAATCTGCTGTCTTAATGGATTTGGCATTCCACTAAAAACCCTTACAGAATGGGAAAAGCACACATTGTCATACAGAGTTCTCAATGATACAGAAAGCTCTCAAAATGATGCATTAAATAATTTTACACAGACAAATAGTGAAACCTTTAGCAAGTTCAAAATGGGAAAATGCTGTATTTAAGTTCTTTTTTTGCCCATTAACTTCTATTTTCAAATCAAGAAAATACTGTATCTAACTTTCTTTTTTCCATTTCCTTCTATTTTAGTCAAAGTGAGATGCATACAGAATTAGCTGACCAAAGTACTATATATACTTCAAACTGTAAATAAACTGAAATCCTCTTTGTATGCTATTGAAGATCCACATAATTTGATTATTCATAGGATGGTGTTAATATATATTTGTTTATCTTTCAGCTCTTAATAAAAAACATGAAAATTAACAGCCTGCATTATGCCACAGAGAATATGTTATTGATTGCTTCAGGGTTCATCAGTTTGGTCATTTTATCAATTATGGTTGTGTTAACTTTCAGCTGCTCTGGCAGAGATATCAGAAATAGCAGCTCAACTGCATGGCACAATGATAAAGATGGAGAATTTTCAGAAGCTACTTGAACTAAAAAAGGACTTAATTGGATTTGATGAGCTAGTGATTCCTGGACGAGTGAGTAGATTTATTGCACATTTAACATGAAGCCTAATAATTATGAGAGATTATTGTGAGTGTAAATATATCCCTTCAATGAATGTTACTCTTAGTTGAATGTTAGACATTACTGACAAATATTTCTTAATCATATAATTCAGTCAGTAAGTATATTTTAAACATCAAATTTCTATGTTCAAACTCAGACTTTTGTTTAATGTGCACATATTTGCATATTATGAACTTTCACAAATGTATCCAGTTTGATTTTTGCATGAGTTTCTATTTTTAGGAATGCTAATTTATTAAGAACCCATTTTAGCATGCAGTTAAGTTTCTTAAAAACATCACTATTGACCAGTTTTCCTTCCCAGGGTCCAAACACTTCTCAGCTTTGAACATTTCAACAATTCCTTTCTGTTTGTTTGATTTTTATTCTTTCAGGAATTCATTAGATTGGGCTGTTTAAGCAAGTTATCGGGAAAGGGCTTACAACAGAGAATGTTTTTCTTGGTAAGTGAGACAACTGGAAGTTTGACTTTTTGAAATTCGGAAACTGATTTGAAAATGTAATGTAATTCCATAGTTGTTATTATTCCTTAGTTCATACATTAAGCAGCTTTTCAAAACAATGTAAATGATTTACTTTCCAGTATAGCTGTTATCATTTTTTCATTTTAGACAGATTGATGCAGTTTTTCCCAAAATGGTTGATTAGGTAGGTAGGTAGGTTTCAGAGCTGTGAAAGTTTATTCAGTTCTTTGATGGAAATATTAGATTATTATATGGTATTATTTATGTCAAATTTAAGAGAAATTAGTTTAGAATCAGCACCCAGTATTCCTTTGCATTATATTGTATAGTGATATCCTGATGTTGTTTAGATTTTGTTTTTATATTTCTGTTTAAAAAAAATTAGTTTGTTTAATATCCTGTAAAAGACATATTAAAATCATTTATCATTCTACATTTCTGTTGCAAAGAAAGACCAGACTGAATATTGTAAAGCATGGTTAGCCTGATAATTGTGGTACCAATTGTGATACCCTTAACATGCCTAAAAGTTACTGCTTTTGTGCTTTAAAATGTTTTTTTTTTTTTTTATATGGTAGTTCAATGATGTATTGTTGTACACAAGTCGAGGAATGACAGCAACCAACCAGTTTAAGGTTCATGGCCAGCTTCCACTCTTTGGCATGACAGTAAGTAATTTGCTTGTACATATTCATCATTTTCTTAAAGCCTACCATTAAATAGTTGGCAATGCCTGAAAGATGAGGAGAATAGATAACAGATTTACTTTAGTATGTAAGATTGACAGACGTACATATGTAAAAAAAAAAAAAAACATCATTTATCTTGCCTAGATATGCTTAGCACTACCATTCTTTATATCATGTTTCATTTAAACTTACTTTGCAAAATATTCAAGGTGCTGTATACCAGCCCACAGAACATCTTTGATGTTAAGCACAATGGCTAAATAGATAGATAGATATTTTATTAATCCCCAAAGGGAAATTCACATACATAAATAAATAGCTAATGAAAACTGCTACTTTTAGGCTGATAGTCAGGAACCTGTGGGAAATAACCTATTTTCCTTGCTGTTATCTTTGGCATTTTTCCTAGTGCACCTCATGACTGAAGAGAACATTTATTAATAAACGATTTCTCTTTTTCACTTCCCAGTTATCATCTAGATAGATAGATACTTTATTACTTTATATTATTATTGCCCACCTATAACATGTTTTTAGCTGTTACATATTCCATAATACTTATTGTACCGGCCTTGTGATTTGTTTTGTCTGTTTTAAAAAAAGTGCCTGAAAGTGTTTTACTTGGCATAGTCATTTGCTAGTTTTAGACCAGTGCTTGACAACTTTTGTGGTGTCATAACCCAGTTTTTCTAATTCCATTATGATCACAACCCACCCTTCATGAATTTAGTATAACTGTAAAAGAGGGGTGTCAGGGACCTCTAGAAATGCGCTAATTTGCAGGATTTAGCTAATAGAAAGCCGAGTGCAGGAGTCACGGTCAGATGACTGGCGATATGAGACTGTTGACTTCCAGTATTTTATATTTATTTATCATAAAAAAACAACTGAAACAATAAACAAACAAAGCTGAAATTAAACCAATATGGCGGAAAGAAAAATCTGTTGTGAACAGGCAACCATTTCCGGTTGAGGGTGTGACCTCATTAAACTTTCTTACAATAACCCACTGGTGTCCCATATGATCACCACAGAGGCAGAGCATTAGTTGAATCAATCAAGTGCAATTGTAAATGCTTTTCCTCTTTGGTGAATCAAGCACTATCTTCAGAGCAGGGGTTAGGGAGGTCATCTAGGATTGGCTATGTTCCACCTTCGATTCTGCAGCAGTGATCCTCCCCTCCTGATCTGACCCTAACTAACAGTGTCGGCATAAATTTACACCCAATCTGATGCTGTTAGATCAGAATAGTCAGAGAAACAAAGAATAGAGGTTCATTTTATAAATTGTTGAATTTACATACAGTGTCAATCAATGCATATATTTTACTCTGGTTGGTTTGTTGATTTACACCCAAATGATTTATATAAAATAAAAGTCTATTATATTCTGGTTCTTCTTATACCTTTTGAGGTGAGCCACCACCCTTGAAATATCTGTGCATTTAACAACTGTCCATTCTCATTTATAGGACATCTGCTGATTTCTTAGTCATCCTTCATTACATTTTGTATATTACATCAACCTTTCTTCTGGTACATTCTTTATCTACTTGAGCATCTCAGTAATTTTCCTAAACCAGTTCTTATATTTCAGTGTACATTTTGTTGTTTACTTGATCTTTATCCGATTTTTCTGACATTTATTAACCCTTTATGCTATGTTTTAAGATGAATGCTATTTTGCCCTAAAAGTATTCTTCCACACACATTATACATTTCATGTCTACATTTTGTCATTTATTACTAAAACATGAAAAATGTTTCTGTTTTAATGATGTGTTTACATAGATTGTTGTAGACACGGAACACACATGAAATGTATGCATTCCAAATGACGATAAATTATTTACCCTCTACAACTCCAGGCAATTCACTCCAACATAAACACTGAGCACTGAGAACCTTCTTTGTGAATTGAGCTGTAGTGATGGGATAATAGGCTGCTTGCTGCTTGTGTTGATCGACACATTTACAAGACAAAAGACAAGTTTTTTCGTAGGCTTTGGTAATTCTAGTGTTAAGCAAATTTTAATATTAGTATGTTTTTCTCTTCATTGCATAATGCAAAAAAGTATCTTGGCTATGCTTTTTTGAGATGTTGGAAACGTGTGTTTCCTACTGTAGTTTAGTAAGAACAACTTGAAAAAAATAAATATTAAAAAGATAAGATATACTGTAATTTTGCAACACAAATTTTCAGTTGAAAATGCCTCTCCATTAGTTTAGTAATGTTTTTTATTTTTCTTCAAAATTATATTTTGCGTCCACATCTCTTGAGCTACCACTGTGAGAGCATTCCCTGTCTATATTTGAACTGTAGTGCAGAGATGCAGTGGGTTATAAAGTTAATAAGAGAATAATACACTGTTCATACACACTAGAAACTCATAATTAATCTATAGTCTGATGGTCTTTTCCCATTTTAAGTTAATTTAAGAAGTAGTCTTCTTCTGTTTTGAGTAATCAGTGTAACCAGAAGCTGTTGGCCTCTCTGAATTAGTTTATTTTCACCATGAGGAAAACATGCTGTGAATACTGAATCTTATTTTTGAGTTTTTCCCAGCTTTGGTTTGACTCCTTTGGTTGCTGCAAAGGTTTTTTAAAGAGACCTGATACTCTCCAGAGCATATTTTATAGCACTGTGTAGAAATAACTAATTAAAGATTCTTGTATCATTCTTGAAACATCTGTACAGTGTTCAGATCTTGTTTAGAATTATAATGCTAAGTTAGATATATACTTTCTATATATTGTTTCTCCTTAGTTCTACCCTTTTTAAATATCTTTTAAAATTCCATTTTTCTTTTTAAATCTAATTTAATCTATTTGCTAACTTTATTGCACAGTCTCTTTGCTGATCAGGGCACATTTCACTATATGTTGTACGTGTATAACTGCGTATATGACAAATAAAGAATCTTGAATCTTGATTGCCAGAGTAATGAGGTCAATCAGCCTACAGAGTAGAGGGAGTGTGCTTGCTTCATGCAAGAAGAGCTAGACAGCTGAAGAACAGTATGGTGACTCAGAAACTGGCTGCCATATAGGAGCTGAATGTTTACTCTTATGAGCCATTTTATTCAACTCCTGGGGCGGGAGGCTACAGCAGGGTATGCCTACATAGTATTTCATTCACATGGATTCAGCTTAGTGCTTGGCACATAGCAAACTCAAATTTTGCTTTTTGGAACTTTCTGGATTTTTTTTTTACCCCGAATATTTTCAATCTGCCGTTGGTTGAATCCATGGGTGCGGAACACATCGATACAGAGGGTCTTCAGAGTTCAGAATAAACTCTTGGTTAAATGGTTAAAATCTTGCATTTGATCTTGTAATCTGCAATCTCCTGTAGCAGACTATTTAAGAGGTCACTCTTATTAAATTAAACAAACTTGTCTTTGTAGATTTTTTCTGTGTGTGATAATCCACATCTTTATTGTGGTCTATTCAGTAAAAATGTGAAAATAATAATTAGTCATTATATATGTATTTGTGTGAAAATGCCTATATTCATTCATTTCATCGTCTTCAATTGTAACATTTTTTCTATAGAAACCGTTCACTCTGTTACAACATAGTGAAATATCTCCAGTACTTGGATACATTATGTCATGCCTAAATTTTTCATTCCCCCCCCCCCCCCCCTTCATTCTTTTTAGATCAGAGAGAATGAAGATGAGTGGGGAGTGCAACACTCATTTACTCTGTATGGACATCGGCAGACTGTAGTAGTAACAGCAAGGTATCAAATTTGCATGTCAAAAAGCATAATTTAGGAATATAAGATGTAATTTTATCATTCTAATTTTATACATTGTCAGATTGTTGTGCATATTTAGATGAATAAAAAGACCTTAGTTCTGTTTTTAAAGCTGTATTTCAGAAATATGTTTTAATATTTTATCAGTGTTATGTAAAAACCTGTTTAGATTGCTGTAAAATAATGTTGGGAGTCATACACTGAAGATGCTGATACTTTTAACTTTAATAGTAATTGGACTGATATTTTTTCTTTTTTCACAGTTTATAAATCATAACCCCATCAAACCATATGGATGTTGACCTCTGGCACCTTTGCCTTTTTTGGAGATATGATATAATGTAGTATCTCATAATGCACTTTGAAATTCTAGTACATTTCATTTCATGCTGGTTTAATATATTTTTTTCTTCCTGAAAAACTTTACAACTGTTGATGTTTTTTTTTGTTGTCACGCTTACACCTTATAAATGCTCTGTTAAAAGCTGACGGCAAACTACTGCTGGTAAACATTTGCCAGCTGTGTGAATGAAAGAGTGGATGCTATAGCTTTCTCCAAATTGTATTTTATTTCCATTGTGGGTTTATCTGATATGTTTAATATATTATTTTGTTCTTGGTCAGAGCAAATTTCAGGTAATAATCTAAGAAGTATGAAAGAGCAATAAACACTAATTGAATTTCTGTTTCTCTCTATTGCATTTTAGCAAAAAGGACAACATATAAAATGCCTGTTTATTGATTAAATAATGGGGAAGTTGCTCATTACCTACATGTTGTTAGAAATTATTAGGTCATATATACATGTGTGTGGCACTCAGCAATGATTTGAAAATTGGATTTCTGACTGTCATGACTTTTCTCCAAGTAAGGCAATAGTGTTTGTTCGGTTATTGTATTAACATACATGGCATTGTTTTATGTACGTTATTCTTAAACACCATGATCTTCCCATCAAAGCTGCAGCAAACTTCTAGCCTTGTTATTGGAAGACCCTAATTGTTGGAGTTTAAAAGACTTAATGTTTGTGTTCCAGTAAATGATCCAGTATGAGTGGCATGGTAGTTGAATACAAGAGTGGGCACAGCATTGGACTGGTGCCATGTCTATGATTTAGTTCCTGGCTTACACCCACTCCTGCCAGAACAAGTTCTACCCCAGCAACCATAAATTGGAATTGTTAATTTTAGAGACTCTTGTCTTGTTTTGAACTTGTTGAAAATAGGATAAGCTTTGAAGTGAGTTCTTGAAAAGGGTGCAGCTGTAGTTCTCCCACTACTATAAATACAAGTACATATAAAACAAAATTGAAAATGAGCACTGATTATTTAAAAAAATTATTTAAAATGTCATTGGACTACTGATTAATTATGATTTCTATTGTGTAATTGTGTATGAACACTATATCATGTAATAGTATGATATTTAGACATGGACTTACTGTAATAGAAGTATATTTTTCCAGCTTACATTGAATATTTTTGTTACTTATACCTTGAAGGATCAAGTTTTAAGCCTAACAAATTCAAAGCTATACAATAAACAAAAAAAATCTTCTTCATTCTTTAAGTGTACATCTCCAGAATTCACAGTTGATTACTAAGTTAAACTCCACACAAAGAATTTGTAGGCTTTGAACATTAGGTAGTGCAGTATTCACTCATTCTCCTTGGAAAACAACCTCCAAATCTCTCTTGATAATTGCAAAGTGTTGATTGTAACATTACTTAAGCCTTACACAGACTTTCAATAGGAATTCAAGTCAGTAACTTTGGTTGTGAGTGTGTTATTGTTGTTTAGCCACTCAACTTAAGCTGACTGTGGCATTGTGCTTCATGTCATTGTTTTATTTTATTCCAGCTTAATATCTGAACTCAAAACCATTCAAGTTTGAGTTCTTCCATGCCACTATAAACCATGGTTCAGCAGGACACTCTCCTGAATAAAGAGTTTCGGAAAATAATTGATATTACTAGGGTGTTGTACCATGTTAGTCATAATGGATGTAAAGAGAAATCAAGCAAAATGACACCTTTTATTGGCTAACTAAAAAGATTACGATATACAAGGTTTCAAAGCAACTGAGGCACCTTTTAGCTTGAAGAAGGGGCCTGAGTTGCCTCGAAAGCTTGCATATTGTAATCTTTTTAGTTAGCCAATAAAGAGGGTCATTTTGCTTGACTTCTCATTACATATAATTATTGGATGAACATTGGTCTTTTAAAAGATTGAAGCTGCTCCCTACTGTGCTCTGCTATGATCTAAAGGCTGAGTTGAAATGTCTGTGTAGTCACAATTAGACTGGGAAAGTGTGCCTAGTGCATTTCATTTCCATCAAGTTTGTAGAAATTTTATTTATTTTTTGTCAAGGTAACAGGAAGAATGAGCCTGTTCTGTCTTAAACAAGTGCTATGCAGAAACCAGCTCCAGACCAAACATTAGTCAGTTGCATATCAAATTTATCTCATTGTTTCCCCGCCACACTCAGTCGGTCTTGAGTGAACAGTCAGTCTGCAGTGTGAATGGAAAATTCTATGCAGTTAACAAATCCTTATGAACACACAAAATGCAAACTATGTTCTTAGCCAGCAACAGCACCCTGTAACCATGTTTTCCTCACACTGAATACACTTTTTCTTCTTTAACTTCTCCTTAAGCAGGCTTAACTAAGGAGTGCCTGAAGGATTTGTAAATTGTAGAGGGAGAAGTACTGCTCAGATTAAATAGGCTGAAATCAAATAAATCACCAGGACCCACTGTGCACTGAGGAGATTCCAGAGGACTGGAAAATGGCAAATATTATCCCGTTCTATAAAAAGGGTGACCGGGCAGATCCAAGCAACTATAGACCAGTAAGCTTAACATGCATCACAAGAAAATTAATGGAAGGAATTATTAAGGATAAGACTGAGCAGCACCTGGCAAGTCCAGGAGTTTTTCTGGACAGTCAGCATGGATTCAGAAGAGGAAGGTCATGTTTTAGTAACATTTTGGAACTCTATGAGGAAGCAATGAAAGGATATTATCCAAATGGAGCATATGATATTTATCTTGACTGGGTGCCACATGAGAGGTTGGGCATCAAACTAAAAGACGTTGGAGTTCAGGGTGATGATTTTAGATGTGTGCAGAATTGTCTCATACACAGAAAGCAAAGATTGTATGAGGCACTTGGAATAAGCCACCAAGTAGCGTGGTAGACAACAAGATTTTAGGAACTTTCAAAAATAGCCTGGATGTTTTTTTAGAAGAATTAAGTCGCTAGGACTGATGAGCTTTGTTTTGCTGAATGGCCTGTTTTCGTCTAGATTGTTCTAATGTACTGTAATTACTCTTCTCCAGTGCTCTATGTCGAGTAATGCAACCAGAATATGGGGACTTTGTTAGAAACTTGTTAAAAGAAGATTTCATGCAAATGTTAGAAAGTTTTTCTTTAGGTAAATAACCATAGACACATGGAATAAATTCTGAAATAGTGTATTGGAGAGCAGGACTTTAGGGACCTTTTAAATCTCGACTTGATTTTATTTTGGACAATCTAGGTGAATAGATTGGATGAGCTTACTGGGCTGGATGGTCTGTTTCCTTCACCATTTTCTAATGTCCTAATGTTTGTTTCGTGGAGTTTCCTCATTGTTTGTGTTTTTGACCCATAAAACATTGCATTTTATGAGCATGATCTTAGTTTCCTTCAAATTCCTGGTTATACTATATTGCAACAATTCCTTTCTTTTATGAAATGCCTCTTTTTTTCTTGTTGGCATTCATATCTTATGTAATTAGGTTTGCAAAGTAGAAAAGACTTATTCTGTTCTGTAGTTTTTCATTTTTTCACACATTTTCTTTTTTTCCATTTCATTTAGCAACATAAGGTTTCTCTTAATTTTTGTGCAAAAGAATGTTTTTTTTTTTCCAGTTACATTTCATGTGTAAAATAAAAAATCTCCATCTGCATTAAAATGACCATCTAGCTAATTAGAAAAAGTAGTAAATCCTGGATCATCTGTTGGCAGCCCACTGGCCTGATCTTGCTAACATGCAGGTTTTCTTTGGCAACCTCAAACTCCCTCCAACCTCTTGCACATGCTGGCTGTTCAACTTTGAATTCTTTATCAAAATGCCAGAAATCACAGTTGCACCACATCTGTACTATTGGTTCATCAATATATATGATATATGATTGTCTTGGCTGTCAACATACGACGTCCGACCTTTGATATTCTGTACTAAAACATGAGCAAGACATGCAGCAATTGCATCTGCCAGAGATAGCTGTTTTACAGATTCAACTATATTACCACTAGCAAGTTTTGATAAAATGCCTATAACAAACTCTTTTAATACTTCTTCGTTGGTGAAATCCTTATTGTGCTTAGTTGGTATCAACTTATGTTCAATAGAGACATTTGTTGCTTAGTTTTGTTAAATTGGTGAACAGATGAGTGATCATAACTTGCTTTCAAGACCTTGATTTTCCTTTGCTGGGGCACAATGTGGTGGATAATATTCATTGAAAGTACCATGTGTCTGAAGATAGTGGCACCTTACATTGTACTATTTTATGATAGTGAATGTTTCACTGCATATCAGAGAGAGAATTTGGTCGTTTAGAACATTATGGCATTATAAATGCATTTTTGGTCCATTTGTCTCTGTAATGGTGGTTCTCTGCATCAGTTTTCTTCTTAAGAGATTTTGCCAGCTATTTTTGCTTTGTGTTATGTGTCTAAAGATCATGGTAACCAGGAGCTGATAAACACTAAATAAGACATAATTGAAAAGAGAGGAAAGTCAAGAAATGGTTTGCATTTGGTTGGCAGGTTCTGGCTGACTCTTTGTTATACCATGGTCTGGCCTAAAAAGTGTTTGCTGTCTAAGAATGTGGCCCCAGGTTAAATCTATTTGATGACCCTGTATATTAACAACTAGTGAAATTTTAATATCCTATAGGAAAAAGGTTTTGACAGTGTCCCTTTATGGTATCTCTGCAAAGATGACTATTGTTTGATGTGTTTTAAATCCAGCTCTGCCTCAGAGAAGAGCAAGTGGATGGAGGATATCAAAATGGCTATTGACCTTGCAGAGAAGTGTAGTGGACCTACTCTGGAATTGTCAGCCATGAGCTCGCCTGATAACAGTAAGTGATGTTGTAAGGTCACATGGATAAAAAGCTGGATTTCAGATCTCCATTTTATAGTGTAACTGTCCTACAACTAAATGTTTTATTAAAACTCTTTAGATGGGATATACTCTGCATCAGATCTTTAGTACATGATATTAACAGGACATTTTCATATAAATGCATTCATTTTATAGTTTAAAAAAATGTAAGTATAATTAGGTGTATATTAAAGGGACATAACCACTATGGTCCTTGAAGATTGTAGTGGTTGACAACAAGCTATTTTTATGCATGTCTTTAGAGTTAAGATTAGTGGATTTCAGTTTTAAGACTAGATACACAGACCTGGTGACTATGAGAAGATGATTTCCTTTGATTCTAAAAATCTGTGTGTGTGTTTTTTATTTTTTAATTAAATACTTCCTTTTACTCAGAATCTACAGAGGAGTCCATTGTAGACCAGGAGTCTGAGGATGACCTCAGTGCTTCGCGAACCTCCCTAGAGAGACAGCCTCCCCATCGTGGTAACACCACGGTGCACGTCTGCTGGCACAGAAATACCAGCGTTTCAATGGTCGACTTTAGCATTGCCGTGGAGGTACTCACCTCTGACCTCACTATTTACTCTCACTTTTCTTACTGTGTTTAGTTTCTCTTTCCCACCTCAGTGAGCAGTATCCTTAAAGTTCTTCCCCTAATGCTTTTTTTTATTTTTTTTAGAAGAGACATTCTCCATTTGTCTGGTAAGCCAGTGCACTTTATGCAACATTGTAAATTGAATTAAAAATGTATCTTAGGTTGGTAAACTCAAAACTCTGCTTTAGGCATCAAAAATGTCAAAACCAATGAATCAAAGACAAAATACAGTAGTAAAAACTAGAAACACCTGCTGGAGGTTTGCTTGCACCTGTTACGTGCAAATAAAAGCAGTACTGAGCAGGTAATGTTGTATTTAAACAATTGACTTCTATTGCAGTTAAATAATGATATCAATTTTGGCACCTTTTGCTTTTTTTTGGAATATGCTCCCCTTTGTCCTTCATTATTAATGTTTTATCGTCTCCCATGATGTGTGCTCCAATAGCAGATATAAATGTCTGAGTAATCGTCTAATTTGAAACGTCTGTGGTTTACATGAGCTATAGAAAATGTAACTTATCAAAAATAACAGCTAGATAAAATACTGATAATCACTGAACCCAAGCCAACATTTGACTATTTAAAATTATTTTTAAAATATTTTAACAGACTATTCAAATGTGAATGCAATCTGTCTGCCTTTATGATTATTTCTCAGCATAACTGCTAGGTTTATCACTTTAGTAAGTCTGGTTTTAGGTAGGTTATCTTCAGACAGTTTCAAGAGTAAAGTTCACATATTTGTTTTTCATCATATTTTCAATCATTAAATTGTTACGGATGGACTATGTGTATGACTAAAATAATAATTGTTTTCTTGATATGATTTGTATAGTAGATTTAAATAATCACACTACAGAAGTCCCAGCCCTGTTTTCTGACATTGTAAAACTTAATAAAAAAATAAAAAGTCACCTCAAACCCGTCTGTTGTGATCAACAGCCAGCTGGCAACAAACTGCTGATAGTCTAATTCAGTCCCTAGGTCAGATATATTTTTATTTTATCTTAAATGTGTCACTTATAACAAGAATACATAATAAGGACAATTTTTGACATTATGGAACAAATTATTCATAATGTATTGAACAATGTAACTTAATATTTTTTCTGTTCTCATCAAAACAAAAACGTATTTTTTTACACATGGTTCTTATTTCATCATAGTGTCTGAGCAACGTGACCAAATAAATAGTATTATTCTGGTTTTTACAAGATCATCTTTCACTTAGTTCTCCTGTACCTAATCCAACCCCAAAGCTGATCACACCAAATCAGCATTTGTAAAGTGAATTTCTTAAAAACAGATAATCATGGGAGACTTTGAGGCACACCCAAGACCAATGAAAGTGAAATGAGTAATAAACATGAACATCCTACTGTTTTTGATAAATAAGAAGCTTCCTGCGGGTGAATCTAAAGGATACTGTCTCTTTTTCTCTTGTTAACTGTTTTTCACCAGCTTTGACCTTTTGTGGGCAGCCTGTTCTCTTGTCACTTGTTTTCAGGAACCACTTTGCATATGCAGCTGATAACCAGATTTATGTTTTTTTTTTTTTGGTTGCATTCTTGTCTCATGCCAGTGGTCTGTTTAATGAGCTAAACCAATTTCCATAGCTTAAGGGATATAGAGAAAAACTGCCTTAAGTAAATGAAGCATTTCAACCCACGATTGGAATTGACGTCAGGTCTGATGCTATACCTTTACAGTTTCTTGTTACATACAGAAATTTTTGTCGATTGATCACCTTTTTGATCACCGGAGTTACCATTCTTCTCTAAGTTGTGAAACAGTTTTGCAGCCTACCGTATGAATGCAGTTTGAGTTTCATTTGACATGGACTATAAACAAAGGGAAAGCTTACCTACGTCATGAGTTTTTCACTTTATATAATACTTAATGCATGTCATATGTCAGGAAGTGACCTTTAGACACATTAGTCAAGGCCATGGTCTTTTCAGAATTATTCAACTTAAAATGCAGTTTCAGAAGAATGGAAGAAAGAGAGAGACCTAGTGTAAAAAGTAGTTGAACCACTGCATATTCCTTTATTTCTTTGCACTGCTTTAACTGGTAAGTGTCATGGTACAAAAAGTTGAACTGTTCAGACCAGTCCCCACTGTACTTGGCAACAGTGTCTAGACCCTCCTAAATTTATTCACAATAAAACAAAATCTGTAATTTTGCATTATTATTCAGTCTGTTTCAAAACACATGAAATGATACTTGGTGTCAGCTTTATATTAGAAGAAGGTGTCTGCTTATTTTAAAGTATGGGCCTCATCTTTATAGATCTGGATTTTGACAGACATTGTACTTCCACTGTAGAAGTACCTGCTTGGTGGTGTGATGTGTCATTGAGTAACTGATTAGATCACTGCTGTTGTCCAGCTGGTTGAAGTAGTTTTACAAATGTTAAATTACTTAACTTTGTAGAAACAACAGATTTGTGTGTTGACACAGGTTCTGGTGAATGCTATGATGAGCCCATATGAATGTTTTAATGTGGCTAGGATGGTTAACATTGGGAGAAATATGTCACTTCCTGCATTTGTCCAGATGCATAGATTTGCATGTGGCTCTACTTCCTGCCATACCTCTAACACATTAGAATAAAACCCTGACCTCACCAAAAAATAATCATCTAAAAACTGGTGAGATTAAATTTCGACCACTGAATGTGATAAATACCTTATTTCAGAGTAACGTAACATTTGTATACTGTATAGGATCTTGGATTAAAAGATGTTACGAGGTTTAATAATCAATAATGTTACTTATTAGAACACTTTCGTTTTTGGAAAGACTACACTCACCTAAATCCCTACAGTCATGTTTTACCGTAGACACTGACTTGTTTTCTGTATACCACATGCAGTGCTAAGCCTCCCTCCACAAATAATGTTTTATTGATTTTTGTTCATCAAACTCCTAGTGAATCATAGCAAATTGACTTGTACATTCATCAGTTTTATTGGAAACCATGCCTAAATTGTCACTCCTTAGAATGTAGTCCATGATTGTTTTGAACATATGGTAGCTGTTTGATATTGAGTAGAAGAATTTGTTACACTATATAAAATAAGACATCTTTGGTTATTGTGTACAGTAGGTAAGTAAAAGGAGTAAACAATTCAAAATATTTTTATTAGTTTGTCAGTATAGTTCCTTTTGATAAATTACATTACCCTGGCAATGAGATTGGTTTAGTTTAATGTGTGTCAGTGACCTCTATGGTGCCCTGTTACCAATGTCTGTTTTACAGCTTCATGCTTGGAATGGTTGCAGAAGTCTTTGTCTAACGTGCTGTATGCTTCTGTGTGGTTTTCTATTCAGTTTTTGTGTCTCTGTTCCCCTTTGTCTGCTTTTCCTTCCATGGTAGAAGATCCTTGCCCTGTCAGTGCCTCTGAACCTCTCCTCTCTGGACTGATCAGTGACCAGAGACCTGTTGCCTTTTCTCATATTTGCTGGTATCGATTGCAGAGCCTCTCCTTTAATGATACCTGCAGGAGTATAGAGGTAAAGCTTTCCACTGAGATAAAAATGGCAGATATATTTTTCCTCATTTCAGTTATTAAAAGATCAGGATATGTGATGAATTAGTTATCTTTTGTTTTCCTTCTCAAAGAAGAATTAGTAGCCTTTTCATACGTGTGTCTTGGGTGGCTTGCATGGGTAGAGAATGCTATAAAGTCTTGACCCATCCACCAAGTTGAATACAATTTAGTTTTTTCTTGGCCAGTGTCTAAGGCACAAAAACTATCCCAATTTTTTTAATCAGTTAATATTTTACAGATTGCTTTGAGCAGCTTCTTCACAGCTCCACAGGCCTGGATTAAATTTTCAACCTGGTCACTTTGTGTACAGTTTGCATGTTCTCTCTTTGTTCTTTTCCTGACCACAGATGAAAGAGAAAAAGTACTTTCTGAAGGTGGAAAGATGTTGGTGTGGCATTTTATTAAAGCACCACAAGTCTAAACAAAAATCTTGGTTCAGTTATAAAGTTCAGTTAAGAACCAGCTAGGCAAATGACCTGCCTGAAAATCATCATTTCAGCATTTTGTGATTATTCAGTTTGTGTTTAAGAGAAAAAGAAGTAGAAACAAAATGTGCTGATAGTGGTACATGACACCATCAGTCCTGTTTCTCTTTATCTCACTGGCTTTTTCAGAAGGATTTTCTACCTGCTTTTGCTTTCATGAACATGCCTCTGTAATCTATATGTACGCTTTGGTTTTCCTGGTGCTTTTTTGGAAACGAAAAAAGCATTCTTTTAAATATTATCCACTGTATTTTTTTCCCCAGAATGGCACATTGAAGCTGGATATCCATTATGCTTATATAGTTTTGTTGTTTTTTTTCTTGTAACTTTCCTATGTTTGTTACGTCTGTTTTGCCTAATAGATAATGGAAGTTATAGGAACTGACTTATGTATTGTTTTTTGTCTTTATGTAGAACCAGTTATCGGGGAACCTATTAAGAAAATTCAAGAACAGCAATGGATGGCAGAAGCTGTGGGTGGTTTTCACAAATTTCAGTTTGTTTTTCTATAAAACGCATCAGGTAAGAAAAAATAAAGTGCAAGGCCAAAAGCCTTCACAAACTTTATAGGAAAGTGGTTTCAGTAGTGATGGGGAGCTAATGTAGCCTTATTTTAAATACCTCTATACAAGAAATCTTTTTTTTTTTTTTGCACAGAAAAGAGGGAATGTGGGGGACACACAAAATGATTCATGATGATGCTTTCTTATACCTTCGGTTCTTAGGGCTCGTTTATACTTCACGCTCAAAACGCGTACGCACCGGCATCATGGCTGCCACGTGTTCTGAGCGTTCATTTGATGCGTCCTCTGAGCGGGTCCTCAGAAATTAATGCAACGCGTGCGCGAGTTGCAGTACCAGCAAAAATTTGGGAGGCTAAAAGTTGGAATGTGATGTCAGAATCTCTGTTTACTATCTACATGTGACAGAAAGCCGCTTTGCGGATCCTACGAGATCGGTGTGCGCGCTTCGATATACTGTATGATAAATGGTTCAATGTGGTGAAGCAAAATGCCGACATACAGGTGTATTCGTGGTGCTTTTATATTCAAGTGCCGCATATTCCCGATCGTAATGACACGATACGTTTTAAAAGTCTCACATACCGTCTTCTGTGCCGTCTTTTTTTCTAGGGCTTCCTCTGCTCCTGACAGCAGCAGATCGCCAGCAATAGATCGCCACACTGAGCACATTAAATGTATGATATTCCAACTCTCTGCACATTTAGAATTCTTAGATTTATACTTGATATCACTTTCATGATGAAAAGCATTAAAGTATGTATATTACATTTTACAGATAAATCGGTAATTTCGTTTAAATAATGAATACTGTTAATAATTACACACATGGGGGTGACACAGTGGCGGAGCGTTAGCGCTGCTGTCTTGCAGGGGAGTCACATTGCTGATATTCCCTGCCTGGAGTTTACATGTTTTCCTGCTTGGTTTCCTCAGTGTGCTCCAGTTTCCTTCCAAAGATATGCAGATTTAGGAATTTGGTGCCGCTAAAATGACGCTAGTGTATGTGTGTGCTTGTATTCACCTTGCGATGAGCCAAGGCCTCGTCCAGGGATTCTCACTCTCACTCGTGCCCAATGCTTGCTGGAATGGACACATCCCTGGATTTAATCAATAAACATCCTTTTCAGAGATATTGCGGTAAGGTGTCATCGGAATTTAATGGGTGTTCCAGGCAATTCACAACACAGCGAAGCCGAACATGTTCTCACCGTGTTAATATCTCGCACTGCCACCTGGTGGATTCCTCCAGATGTACGCAAAGTACGCGCGCAGGTGTAAACACTACAACACTTGCGTAGCAGGAGCAACCGCTGCAGCATGCGTCGCGTGAAGTATAAACCCGGCCTTACACCCCCACTTCTACTAGAACTCAGTTTTGAATAAAATGTTGTTATTATTATTATTATTGAATATTAATCCCAACTATATATAGGATTCTGCCCAGAATCTCAACACTATAGCAGCCTCCCTCTCACTTGATGCTGAGAAGGTGTTTGATCACATGAACTGGCCTTTCTTGTGGCAGGTGATGCTGAGAATGGGAATAAATAGTGTATTTGTAAATTTCATCAAAACATTATACTCCCCATCAGCAGTTAGCCTCACACATTTTTCAATCTTCTATCTCTTCCCCATTAAAAAGGGAGCCAGACAGAGATATCCACTTCCCCTCTCCTTTTCAGTCTAACCCTTGAGCCACTGGTGATAGTAATCTGTAACTTTCATCAGTTAATACCTGTACTTAGTCACATATGTTCTCAAGAGGATTTCCTTCTGTGCTGATGATGTTCTCCTTTACCTAGGTAATGTTTATTCTGAAACTTCTGTTATTTTAGACATGTTCAAAACATGTGAACCATTCTCTGATTACATATTAAACTGGCCAAAGCACCACCCAGCTATCCTATTTACCCCCATTTGTCCCATTTAGTAACTGCTTTAGGCACCTAAATATGGGCATTTCTGTAATCATCATTACATATTTAATGAACTTAGTGCTTCTGTCCGTTCCTGGACCAGCATACATTGTCTTTTCAATCTAACTTGGCTTTGATTAAAATAAATACAACCCCCTGCTTTAACTTTGTGAACTCTATGATCCCACTTGCTCCCCCTTCAAATTAGAGGTTGGAAGTTAGATCCTTATTTCCAGGTTTTTGTACAATGGCAAAGACTCAACCTTAAACGTGAATCATTAATTCCTAGTAAGTTTGATTGGGGGGTTCTCTATCTGGTATGGAATATTATCACTGGGCCTTGATACTTTATCCCATCTGGTCCAAGCTATCCTTTTCTCCCCTCCTCCATTTTAGTCATTTAATGAAAATTATTGAAGCCTAAGTCCTATAGGCTTTCCGTTGGTCTTATCATTTCCTGTGCCTTCCACATATGTGGAGAGTGAAATGTACAATAGTGAAATGGCATAGTCACACCCATATTTTTCAGAATAACTAGGGGGCTTCGCTCGCCAACTACACTGTGAAGAGGGGGGCTGAACGCACCCCAAGGAGATGCGGATGCTCTTCTGAAACCCCTCTTAAACGGTGATACAATGGGAAACAAAGTTTTTTGTTTTTTTTAACCTCTTCTTTGCTCAATCAGCTGCTTGCTTGCTGCTGTGCCGCGCGATCTGCCGCGTCCAGTACTTTGAACGTTTAAAAGCCTGTACAGCAGCTGTCCTTTTGTCTCACTGCCTTGTCTCTCTTCTCCCCCAGACATCCTCAAACACTATGCAATCTCTTTTCGCTGTTTCGTTATTTCACCAAGTAATATTTTTCATTTGTTTGCGCTAATACAATCTATACTATCTTTTTTTTTTTTTTTTGAGACTTTCGAATTTTCCTACTTCCATTATCTCTATCCTTCTCTGCATGTATATCATGTCAACATTTTTGAATTCTTTATGACGTTCTACTTTGTCATCTACTCTGTCTTTTTCCAGGCCCCGGGCATGGTTAAATCTCTTGGCACAAAGTCTAGTCTCACAGGATGTAAAAGTATCTTTCTGAGAAGGTCACGTCTCGTCCCAAGTTTTTTTTTTTATATAATAAACAGATGTCCTCAACATCGGTGGCCACCCATATGTTTAATAGACTGCAGAATTTAATGACCTTGGTGACCTATTTAATAATGCTGAGTTCCAAGGCTCAGTCATTGCCTTAGATTCACTGTTTCCAATCAGAAGTCAAAAGCAGTGCAATTTAAAAAAAAATTACAAAAGATTAATCCTAAACATGCAGCTGTGAAAAACAGGAGCAGGTGATTAAGGTCAGCATAAGATATCAAAAGGTGCAAAGCAAAGGGCTAAAGAGCATATGTTACATAAACACACGGAAAATAAGAGAACTTCTTCTGAAGTCTTCTATAAAGGCTATGTGACACCATATTATAGACTAATGCCGAAAATGTAGTTCTCCTGTGTATTTCCCAGTCAATGTCACACCCTAACGCAGGTTTTTTCTGCAGTTTTATTCTTGAATAAAAGTGCACTTGTTTTGTTATACTTGTGCCTTTTGTGAAAGTGTTTATTTGATATTTGGACTTCAAGCTTCACACATTATATGCACCATTTCTACATTTTGTCAGTTATTACTAAAACATAAAAAACATTTCTGTTTTAACGATGTGTTTATCTAGATTGTTGTATACACGGAACACACATGAAATGTATGTGTTCCAAATAATGATATAGTATTTACTCTAGTCTATACAACTCTAAGCAACTGACACGCAGGTAAACAGACTCGAGCTGAAAAAACCTTGTGCGGCATTGGAGGGATGTGATGGCAGGCTGCTTGCTGCTTATCGACACATTTAAAAGACAAAAGACGCTGACAGAGAGGTGTGAAGGGATTTAAGGTGGGACGGATTTACAAGTTTTTTCGTAGGCTTTGGTAATTCTATTGTTAAGGATGTGGTGTTTGTTTTCATTTGTTTATTTTTAAACCACCATCCACTTCATCTTCTAAACTGGACTGTGTTTGTAAGTCACTTATTGTGTGTTATCGTTGTGGGATATTGACAGGAATTTTGTAACTAACTGTAGATTTGTTTTGCATTTTGTAAATATTGTATTGATGCATATTTTGGAGTTGTACTTTCAGTGTAGTATGTCACTATAGGGGGGGATGTTCTAGTTAGACTAGGCTGGTTGGGGTCCTGACTTCCCCATTATAAGATAATCAAATCAGTGTTAAACAGTGTGAACAATAGTATTGCTTTGCGAGACCAAAAGGTTCAAAAGTCTTGTAAACTATAAGTTTGAAGATTATGTTGACCTTTGCAAATAGAATAGCATCACCACTCTTTATCTCCACACAACGATGACATTATTTTAATCCTTATGCTATTTAATATAATGGGTGGGAAAATGCAGAATTGTGGCTTATGTTAAATCCTTATTTTTTCAATTCAGGATGACTTTCCACTGGCCAGCCTGCCTTTGCTGGGTTATTCCGTTACCATTCCTTCTGAAACAGAAAACATTCACAAAGACTACGTCTTTAAGCTGCACTTCAAATCCCACGTCTACTACTTCAGATCAGAAAGTGAATACACCTTTGAAAGGTAACAATTTACTCTGTTTTGAATCATTTGAATTGGATGTGAGAGAAAAATTTTGAATTGTACACTGTGGTACTCCTGATAACAAGCAGAGGAGAATGTTCATGGATGTGAAAATAGAGTTAATTTGATTTTTAATTTTTGTTTGGAAAAACTGCAGCCTTTTACTGACACACTAGGTTCTCTTTTTTTAACTGCAGCCTGCATGGCCTCTGTGTTAAATTTTAATGCTTGCCTCGTATTTGTATAACCCAGGTGTAAACAAGTGTGCCAAATGATGGACTGACATTGTGTGAAGTGTTGCTTCCTACTTCTCACAACATGCACTTGGTAAAGTGGATTGAGAACATGTATAGTATGTGTTCAGATTTTATGAACAATGTAACCTGCTAAATATTCTGATATCATTATAATTTCTGTTAATTTCTTTTCTTCCAGTTGTTTTTTTGTATTTGCTGTGAAATTCATAACGATCTATGTAATGTAAGCCAATTTGTCCTTCAGGCATTAACACATCTTAACAGTATTTCATTCTAGCAGATGGTGCATTGCAAATGTTAACAGTGCTAATGAGAATCCTATACTAAAAGCTGTATAACTTGGACAGATTCCATTAACGGGTATAACGAGGGCACGCTGACCTTCCAGGATCTGAGCTCAAGTATCTCTCGCAGTAGTTTGTGGAATGGGGCTTGGCTAAACTTGGGTCAGGTTTAACTCTGCCATAATCCGCAGGCTTTATGCCCCACTGTGCACACTGGTAGTGACAAGTTATGAGCCTTAAGTGTAAGTAAGAGCAATATGTCTGGTTACACTATAGTTAAGGTTAGGATTGTGGAATGGTTATTTAATTCAAATAATGATAACTGTTCTGTAGTCGAAATTACATAAAGGTGCATTTTTCATCATTTGTATGCAAGTCATGTCTTTCCTGTATAGCGTGGAACTCAGCAGGACCCAAACGTGTATTCCAGTCGGAGTTAAATATTTCACTCTGCCGACATTTATGCACACCACTGCAGCGAGGATCTTCTCTCTGAGCTTGACACCCCCATGGTTATAGTCAGCT
The DNA here is from genome assembly GCF_900747795.2 of Erpetoichthys calabaricus. Lineage (NCBI taxonomy): Eukaryota > Metazoa > Chordata > Cladistia > Polypteriformes > Polypteridae > Erpetoichthys > Erpetoichthys calabaricus. Next base: position 63,005,855 of record NC_041397.2, on the reverse strand, counting down.
GCTTCCTTCTGTGGAACAGTCAGTGGGTTCCAAAGACATACAGTACTGTGCAAAAGTTTTAGGCAGGTGTGAAAAAATGCTGTAAACAAAGAATGCTTTCAGAAATATAAATAATGATTGTTTATTGTTATCAATTTACAAAATGCAAAGTGAGCGAACAAAAGAAAAATCAAATATCAATATGTGGTGTTACTACCTTTTGCCTTCAAACCAGCATCAATTCTTATAGGTACACTTGCACAAAGTCGGGGATTTTGTAGGATTCTAGTCAGGTGTGTGATCAACCAATTATACCAAATAGGTGCTAATGATCATCAATGTCACACGTAGGTTGAAACACAGTCATTAACTGAAACAGAAACAGCTGTGTAGGAGGCTTAAAACTGGGTGAGGAACAGCCAAACTCTGCTACCAAGGTGAGGTCGTGGAAGACAGTTTCATGTCATGGCAAGACCGAAAGTAGCAGACAGAAAAGACCCAAAGAGGCATTTCTTAGCATACTATGGAGGAATGAACCTGTGGCTAAAACTGCTCCAAGACAAGGGGATTTTTCCTTATGGTGTCCAATTTTGTCACCGTCTTCTTTTCCACAACAGCTTCCAGTGTGTCCAGAGTCGTCTCTATGCTTGGGGTGGGCTTTCCTGTTAAGTTTCTTCAGGCATTGAGTGTCTTTTGAACTCAAGATGCTCCCCCAAGAGGTCACTTGACTGAATCTTTTAGTCTGTAAAGTCTGTTAAATTGTCTGAATGGCTAAAGAATAACATTAATTGAGATTTTGGCTATTTTTGGCATTTGACTGTAGCAGAAAACGTTAAGTAGGAAAGGAGTAAGCAATAGAAGTGGAATGATCATTTCACTCCTGCGCAATCCCTGGCTTCATCACCCATGTGCTTAAAGTGACTGTTTTCTCAACAATTGAGCGGAGCTGCCAGATTTCATACAGGCCTGAATCTGCAGTGTGTAAGATTTCCATTACTTTTGGGCAGGAAGAACAGACACAACTGAAACACTGCTTGAGTTTCGGTCTTTGTGTGTTTACTGAACTTTTGAACTAACTGCACTGCATTTTCAGGTTAAAATGTGGTAATAAATGTACCTCGTTTAATCTTCCAGATGGATGGAGGTGATACGGAGTGCTACCAGCTCAGCCAGTCGGGCCCGGATTTTAAGCCACAAAGACCCCCATATGTATGGATAAGTAAACATCACGGGTTGAAGGAAGACCTCCTGACAAGTGACCGCACACATACACAAAACATTATGTGAATCCAGTCGGTGGTGTGGCAGCGAGACATGAAGTAGCTGTCTTTTTTAACTTATCATTATTTCTATGACAAGAAAACTACTTTTTTATTATTAATGTTTTGAATCAAGCAACAGGCTACACTCTACTGAGCTCCTGTAATTTTAAAACTCCCATTTTTGTTTTGAAAATGTCTATGGTACGTGTAAGTGTATTTTGTAATATATTTCCGTCTCTGACCGAACTGTTGAACCAGTCCTTTTTGGGGTTCTGAACTTTCCAGTGGGAACATTTCAATTTTGTTAGAGTTTGTGAGCCATTTGATGATAATATTTTATAACTCACTTTACTATTTGTGATTTTATTTGAAAGGAAACTGTTATGTTGATTCTTCACTTCCACATTTTGTGAGATTTTTTTTTTTTGTATTATACTTTGCAAAATGCATAGAGTTTTCCAAAAAAAAAAAGATCTTTTCATTTGCTCGCATTTCAAAGTCTGACACGATGTTTAGTGCCAAAACAAAGTTTATACCTCAGCCAATAAATTAGCTGTTTTCCTTTTGAAAAATGTGAGGAGGAACTTAATTTTGAATACAGTGTTTTTCTGGTGAAAATCAGATTTGCGTATTTTAAACTAAAATTGATAATCTGTATTTTTAAGTGATATTTTAAAAAATCCCAGGTAAGCATTAATTGACCTTATTGATTGCATTGCTTACACTACGTATTGGCATGGTTTTGACTGTATTAAGAAACTAGAACATTCCTCAGGTTTTTCAGTGGCTGCCAACATTGACACATGGGAGGATCAGCAGGGCACTCTGGGTAGAAAGGAGCTGCTCTCTCCTGCCCGTGTAGATGAGCCAGTAAAAGCAAATTTGGGAATGCGTTACCCACAATCCATGGAGTGTTTAATATACAAATGAGTCAATGCCTCCTTAAAACTACAGAATATAGACAAAGAGCAATAAAACGTTTTGTCAGTAACAGTCTCCCTTCCTTTTTTTTTTTAATGTGTACGGCGTTACCTTCTGGGGGGGTTTTGTGACACAGTGAATTTCTAAATAGTAAAAGCAATGTAACTGTGATGAAAGCTCAAACCATACTACACTGATGATGGCCCTGAAATCGAAACAACAAAAAACATTCAAAACCTGAGAGGCCTTTTGAAACAGTTTGGAATGTTCTACTTCATGAGGGTCCCAGTTTTTCATCCCTGCCTCTTTTTACTTCTTTCACTCCCCACCAATTTCAATACTTTGCTGAGACCCCCTGCCTTTTCTTCCTTCCTTGACTTTTTTTCATTCGTCTTGTCCTCTGGCCATTCATAAAACAGTCAGTTGCTTTTAGTCAAGCAGTCAGCGGGCCTTTGACTTTGCACTCAACTTGTGAGTGTGCCCACCTATCCTCCATCCTAGGCACCATCTTTTTTAAAACTTTCTTTCAGAAACACTATTTGTTAACAGCTTTAGTCTATATTTGTCCATCCCCTGTCTTACACCCTGTAAACGTTGTGCTACTAACCTCTGCCGCTATTTCTGCTTTCCACCATGTGTTATCTAATGGTTCTCCAGCCTCTTGCATTTGGCCATTTGCCTTTCGCTCTCCATTGACAGCTCCATTTCTGCCAAGTTGGATGGAAGGGCCTAACTCGCCTTCACCCAGCTACTGGAAGTTTGCCTTCTATAACCTTGTCCTTCTTGAACTCTCTGTGTCAGATTATCGGCTCATCAAGAAGCAGGCAGTGGTCTGCTTCTTGGCAGGATGACGTTTTATTTGTGTCTCTGCAGCTGTCTCCACACCTATGACTTTAATGTCATGTGAACATGGAGTACACGAGACAACGACACTCTGACTTGCATGTTTCCACACCTGCAAAAGACGTACACAAACACACAGTAGTTGACAGCAGGCAGTGCAGACAGAGAATCCCACATGTGTCCCACGTTTTAGAGGGTATTTGTCAAAGTGTTTCTATTGTACGCTGTTTGTTCTTAAGATTGGCCATTCAGTAAACTTGTCACCACCGCTCCCACACTCGGATGATGGCAAGTTGCACACGCGGGCACTCCAGACCATACTTACCCTTAAAAATCTCACCTGTCCTCCACCCCAATCAATAGCTAAATCCAAAGTAAAGGTTGAATGAATGTAAGATGAATATCTCAGAAAGATGACATATTAGACACACACCAAATTCATCAGTCCCCATATGTGAATATGTAGAAAAAATCCAAATCAGACCCTAACCTCCCTCGTCTTAACTATAAAACATAGATAATTACAACCCAAAAAAACAAATAGCCGCATGCATGTACAAAGTCCAATATGAAAACATGGCAACTGCAGGGAATGAAAAAGGATGGAAGTCTGCAAAGTGTAGGTGATAAATGAAAGTAGAACACAACACTATCCGAAATATGAGCCAAACAATCTGAGCAGCGCGTCCAGACAGCAGAATGACAGTCGTGGCAGTGGGTGATGAAGTCCCACACACCTTACTGCCACGTGTAACTAATGGAGAGTGAAGATGTGTTGGTCCTTTTGGTGAAATGAGAGGCAGTGGGAATGACGTTGATCCCGCTCTTTACTGATGACTCCTCTTCTCCTAACCTCCTTTACTTTCTTTTTTTATTTTATTGGAGGAACATAACATTCCCGACAGTCAAACTTGTACAACAAAGGAAAAAAACATTCCATAAAATCAAGTCAAACTTAACAAAACAGAATTCAACTCCCAGTATCTCCTTTTCTTTAACTGTATGCAACTTGGAACCCAACGACAGGAAAGGTCAAACATTGCCATTGGGGACGACCTTGCAGTTTGCAGATGGAAACACTTCTTCAGGGTATTTTTTAAATATACGAGAAAAGGGTCAGACGGACACAACTGACATTTCAAGGAGCCTCGCTCAAACCTCATGACTTGTGGGTAGAATGTGTCCTTGAATCAACGGGTGAGAATGTCGGTGGCCGTGCAGCCAAAGCAGCTGTACAAAGTGGACAAAGCCTTTCATTATCCTGTTTGCCTTCCTAAGGCAGTGATGTTTGTGCCTATCCTGAAGAGAAGACCTCAATGATCCAACCATTAAATCCATCCATCCATCCATTTTCCAACCCGCTGAATCCGAACACAGGGTCACGGGGGTCTGCTGGAGCCAATCCCAGCCAACACAGGGCACAAGGCAGGAAACAATCCTGGGCAGGGTGCCAACCCACCGCAGGACACACACAAACACACCCACACACCAAGCACACACTAGGGCCAATTTAGAATCGCCAATCCACCTAACCTGCATGTCTTTGGACTGTGGGAGGAAACCGGAGTGCCCGGAGGAAACCCACGCAGACACGGGGAGAACATGCAAACTCCACGCAGGGAGGACCCGGGAATCGAACCCAGGTCCCCAGATCTCCCAACTGCGAGGCAGCAGCGCTACCCACTGCGCCACCGTGCCGCCTACCATTAAATCCTGGTAGACAAAAACTTAGGCAAAAACCTGCATTTTTATTTAATGAATTACAGTGGACCCTTGACTTAAGAACTCCATTCGTTCGCGAGGGCTGCTTGTAACTCAAGTCAAGACTGTTTTTCCCATAAGAAATAATGGAAATTCCCTTAATGTGTTGTGAACCTCCCACAGCAGCACTTACTTAACTTTTTTCAATAAAAAAGGGCTGTATAATGTGCACAATTTACCAAAAACAGCAATAATTTTTCTAATGTACTAACCAAAAATTTATAAGTGCCTAGCCTACCAGAAACAACAATTTCATACTGTACTCACCATTTAAGTTGACATCTTTGGCTTGCTGGAAGGAAGGAGGAGGAGAATGAAATGGAAGGTGGTTATTGTTTGGAAGGAGTTTCCTTACACAAATCTTTTCTTTGTAAAATTGTCGAGATGGTGGATTTCGACATGCTGTACATATTAGCGAGATCGGTCACACGAATGCCACTCTCATATTTCCACACAATTTCCTTCTTCGTTTCGATTGTGATCGCTTTCTTTACCTTCATTACCTTCTCTTCCTTCCTTAGCAATTATCGAAATAAATTATATAAATCACTGCACTGACCAAAATTACGACCACAAACACATGTATCTGGGCTCCGACTGACGCTTACAAACTCTCTCGTCTGTTTGCTTACAATCGCACAAGCGGATACACGTGACCGCATTCAGGTCGTAACGCAAGATGTTGGTCATAATTCAAAACAAAAATTTTGGTCGTAAACCAAGTTGTTTGCATGTCAGGCCGGCCGTATATCAAGGGTCGACTGTACTTGTTTCTGAACTGATCTAATTTGATGTTGGTCTCCCTGGATTTAGAAATGGAGGGGTTTGGTTATTCAGTTCCACTTTGTCTGCCATTGTATATTTACTGTTACATTTAGGTCATTTACTCCATCCATTTTGTTGTCCTATGGCCTCTTTTGGTTGGTTTACCTTCTGCTGTTCCATCACAAGAAGTCATCATGAATAGGTAAGGTCTGTCTCAAGATAGCTTCACGAGCCCTTGGCTGAAATGTGATATGGCAGCCACAGTAATGGAGGGCCTTCCATGTCATTCTGACAGAAGAAACTGCAGATTTGATGAAGCTGTTCCCAAGAAATGTGAAGAGCATAATGGTGGTATAAGAGAAGGAGCAGGAATAAGAGGAGTTGGATGCCATGGAGAATTACTTTTGGGCAGCTTCAAAGAAGTTCTGGAAAACCATGCAGTGACCTGGATAGGATAGACAGGACATTTATCTTGACAAGAGGTTCAAAGAGGGGCACAAACCTCAGCCTGGGACCACTTGATATCCTCCAGTTTCTGGTGAATCGTACCTAACCCCCCAGCCGTTTTGGGTAAAAGAGACATCGAGTGGATTCCTGTCCGGTGTTGGAGAAGTAGACCTGCTCCCTGTCCTCACTTGGACATTTTAGTGTTCAAGGTACTTGGCCAACCAATTCTCCAGGGGATTTAGACACCTGGTGGCATCTTGTGGAAGGCACTGCAGGGCTAGTGAGAGCCTACAGATTTCTGAAACCAAAGTTGCCTCCCCAGTTTCTAAGTGGATTCCTTTTAACATTTGGGTTGGAGTTTCAAGGAGGATGAAGTCATCTGTTCCATTTTTAATTTTCATGAACCAAACAGGATGCTAATACCTGACACTGTGTATACCTTCTGTTGGTAGTGGACTCCCATAACCTTGCATTGTGTGTGTGTGTGTGTGTATATAATGAAGTGGCTGATGGGAAACACTGAAGCAGTTAGAACAACAACTCGTCCCAAAGATCTCTTTGGCTTGCCATGCCAGATGGATGGGTTTATACCCCTCAGGATGTTATTCATGAGCAACACATCATGCAGTCAGTCAACGGACTGAATGGTGAGGTGGTGTTGGGACTCCAGGTGTGATTGGTTGGCGAGGCAAGTAGGAGGAATACTTGATCTTCCACATCCTGATTTCCAGTAGCACACTTGGAGTAACTACCGGTAGGCAGCTCGTGAAGAATAATGATACTCTGTGTGTTACGTGCTTATGAAATATTTTTCTTTCTTATACATATTTATTTCTGATTATTATCTCTCTGTTTCAGCACTCACTTTTCTTACCAGTCCCACCCTAAAGTTTTAAGAAGTGTTAACACATCCTGGCATGTCGAGACTCCATCTGCCCAATCCTGGGACTTCCACTTCCAAACCTGTGCAGGTTTCCACAACACCGAGACAAGATAACAGCTGGAGTGCTGAGACCACCTCTGCAGCCTTTTATGTCTGGTTTCCCGACAGCATCTGTTTGTCAATTTGTATGCTGAGATGTTCGCTAAGGCCGGCTACATCTAAGCTTATCATTCATGCTGAGATTGATTTGTGTTCTCCTGGTGGTTTGGTCACTGTTGTGGCTTTGTAAGGAGACCATCCTTTCCCCGCTGAGATTCCCCACATTGAGCCTGTTTGGTCTGAGGCCCTAGCACTCCCTGCTGGACAACTCAGGGTTACTGTTCAAGCGGTGTAACAGGACGCTCAACTGGCTGGCAATGCCGCAGGACTCTGGGTAGTGTGGTCATCCATACCTACACTGAAACGCACAACCCTCACCAGGAGAGGCCGGTGGAAGTGGACATCACATTTTTTCTCCATTAATGAGGTAATTTGCAAGAGTATTTGTGCGTCTTCAGGGTTGGACTTCATCTTTATGTTCTCCACTCCTCCAAACTCGGACAGCAACCGGATCTTCATAGGATGTCACACAAACAATATGGTCAGCCAAATCACCTTAAAGGCCATTTATTGGACTATTAACAAAACTGCTGAATAAAAACCTTTTTTTCTTTTTGCTCACTTGGGTCACAGCCCCTTGTTGAAGTGCCACCTCACATGGTTCCATTCAAATTTTTTTTGTAATTAAAGCCTGTTTGTGCTGAATGGGCTGAAGGGTACGTGATGTCCACGTGTTGCCCCTCTGTGGCTTGCAGTTGGTCTCGAAATGTTTTAGAATTAAAGTCAACCACATCAAAGACAAACGTAAAGAATGATGGGACACGAATGCGATTGGGAACACGTCAGGCACTTTCCCACCAGGAACTTTTTAGAAACTCTGGAACTTCTGAAGCATCCCAACCACAGGAATTCAGGCCATTTGTAGTTCCTACTCCTACTCCATTGTATGTACTTTTTGATTGTGCAGATTGGTTGACCTCAACCCCTGGGCTGTTAGTAGCTTGGACTTTGGAGACTTTGGAGTTATCAGAGAAGGTGGAGTGGTGAACTTGAACCACATCACTCTCTGGTTTGAGTTCAGCTGTCACAGGAAAGATAAGCTGTTGGGTTAGTCAGGTGTAAAAAATAAATAAATAAAAACAGACAAATAATAAAGCTCTTCTAATGTCTTATTGCTTCTTACAGTGAAGGGCACTTCATGGTCTTCTTGATCAACGGGGACCACCATTTGATGTTTCACTCTTTATCCCTGAACATCTTGTGGTGGCAGGACACTCAACAAGGATGTCCCTGTGAAAGCACCAGCAGCCTACCTTTCCTCAGGAGTTACTCGCTCTCCAGGCCTCGTCCCTCCTCTTCCTCCTCAGACACAACCAGAAACCTGCCTTCTTGGCTTCTTCTGCTACTTCCTGAGTTGTCTTCAACAGTCTGCCACCCCATAGACCCTGGTCCGTTGTGTGCGTGTTGGTGGTAGACCCTCAAACTCTAAGGCTCCCACCTCAACAGGCCACCCACCTTCTGCACTCTATGATGTGGTCTGAGTATTTCACTCTCTTCCTGTCACACGTCACCTCTGTCCCTTCCTTCCATGCCGCTAGCAGCTCAAGCAGCAGCCCGCAGCACCATGTCTGGCCACCTGTGAGGTGCTGGAGATGTTCCCTGGGAAGTGGGTCTCCCTAGCCAGGTCCACCTCCATCTTCCACTCCGCTCCGTGGGCTTCCCCAACTTGAGGGAAGACATCTGCTGATTTGCTGCAAGTCGCCTCGTCTCCTCTGCTCCACCTGCCAGCTTCTTGAGCTCCTGGTCACACTGCCAGCTGAGCTGACCTTGTGCCAGTGGGATTCTTGCAGGCACCTATGTGTTGGTGGGTGGCACTGATGGTCACAGGCTTGCTGAATGCCCAGCAACTGGGGGGTCTGGCAGGGTGTCAAAGGGAGCTCTGATAAGGAAACGGAGCAGCGCCCAGCTTAACGCCCGTCTTACAGTTCCCTCCCGTGTTGCCCAACACCCCTATACTCCTCCTGCTTGAGCTTGGTGTGATAGTGCAGGTCCAGCTCCATGCTCCCTCTTCTCATTTGTCGATCGTCATGACCAGGATGAGCTGGACGAATGAGGACACCAAATGAAGGAAGGGAGAGATGCAAAAGTGTACAGTGCCATTATTAAAAACGAGAATAAAAACCAACACCAGTCATTAGGTCACCCGAGCCGAGCACAACTCCTCCCAAGCCTCTCCAGCTCACCCATCGCTCGCTCAGCTGGCAGTGACGTCAGCAGGTGCGGTCCTCTCCATCCCGACCCCATCTTGGCTGCCTTCTCCGTCGGTGTCTGCCAGACCACTCGGGGTCAGTTGTCCTCTCGTCATCCTTCACCCTCACGCAGTCGCCCCCTCGGATGGCACCTTCATCGCTCCCACCACACTGCACAGTCAGTGGGGATGATCCGTCCTTAGAGCGCCGCTCCATCGCGCTGCCTTTTCTCTCTCTACCAGGCTGGTTCATTCGTTCTCTCTTTCCACCTTAATGCTGCACTCTCACTCTACCTCCATTTCTCTCGTTTGTTTCCTTTTTTTTTCCCTGTGCCGGCCCGTAACTTCTACGGCTCTGTGGGCGTAGCGTCTCAGTAACGCACCACAGGAAGCCAAAGAAGCAATTGAGAATGATGGCACCTTCACGTGCCCAATTACTTCACCAACTCCCTGCGGCTGCGCCCACGGAGACTGCCATGGCCAATGGATTATTTAATAGAACAGCCATACTTTCTGAGCCGCGGACCTGCTCTACGACAGCCGCTCACCTCTGTGATGATGTGCTCCTTGGCTTGACTGGACTAGCTCCTCCAAAGCCTGCACTCCCTGTTTTGTCCTTGTTCCTGTCCCTCTCCTTTATGTCCTGGTGTTAAAGTCTGGACACTGCCCAGTCCTCTTCCTCCTCAGCAACCCTGGTCTTCAACGGGTCATCAGAGGAATCCCTTGGCTCCATCACCAGCCTTATCTTCCCTTGCTTGTACCTGAGGGTGATGGACTTTGGAGTACTTGAAATGTGCAGATAAGCCCCTTAGGGAGGCCCCAGCCTAGTATGGATGAAGTAGGTTGGCTTTTGCATCCATCTTGCTCACAGCTGACGAGGTGACTTGGCACAGCTTCAGTGGAAACGGGGTGAAGTGATGACACCACAATTGGTACAATTTCAGGGTAACTGGTTAGAGCCAAGCCCACTCATGCCAATTGACAACTGCTGGAGGGTGGTCTTCCCCTCTTCCTTATGTGAAAGACCACATGTATATCGTCCTGCCAGATATCAAATGGGCTGGTCTACAATGCAGGGGATGTTTTCCCCACCGATGGTAAAGATGATGCTGATGTTTCTCACGAAGGCTCCACGAGTCACTCAGCTGGAGTTTCATCCTGGCTCTTCAGAGGCGCTGGGTGCAGCCTGTAGCAGGTAGGTGATGGCATCCATCGCTGTCTGAAGAAGCTGCTGATGAGCAGTGCTGTTGTTCTTCCTTTTAGGATGAGTTAGCACCTGCAGAAGAGAGAGGAGAGGTCAAGCAGAAAGGCGTCTGAATGGACCCTGCAAGTAACTGCGGCACACAAGTGGTTGGCGCCTTTCATGCTAACAAGAACCCCAGAAGAAAGAGAAGTGGCAGCATCAGGTGACGCGGACATCCATGGGTCGGAGTTCAAATGACGGCTTGTGATGGATGGATGGTTGGGCAGGAAGCACCTTTCCATGTCGGTTTGGCCTTCAAGGAGAGGGCAGCACCATTTACTCTGGATGGGGTTCAGTTGTGGTCAATGGCAGAATCACAGGGGTGGTTTGTAATGGGGGGCACCCAATATTTTAAAAACTCTCCTTAAACACTACCCTGTGATCATTCAAGCGTACTCTAGAAGAAGAAGACCATGGATTGTTAGCATATGAGCTGCTCTGAGCTTTACGACACCCCCGTTTCACATTAGTAATTTTTTCAAGTAGAAACACAATCACTTAATAAATAATATTTTATACAAGCGCATTTGAAAGCCAATATTACATGACACATCTCATCATTACGAAACTGATTTCTGGTCAGGCATGTCTTGCTCTGCTTAACTAATAAATTGAATAAAAGCACAGAATCTTAATAAACTTTAAGTGACAAAGCTTCAATGGATTAGGGAATGCAAAATAATCCTGAACTAAATGTGTGGATGTGCAGCACACCTCCGGGTCAGCATTGGTTCTGACTTTGGATTTGTTTCATTTCTTTATATTTCCGGAGTGAAGGACGTCGGTGGAAGTCTTTCATCTTTTGCTGCCCTTTAATTGGTTGCTTTCAAATTTTTCTGGAGACTTGGCTCTCTGTGCCCCGGACATGCCCACATTTATTGGCAGCAAATCAGTGTTGGCTTAGGTTTTTTTAATCTAATGTGATTGGACGAGCATTGACGCAGTGTAATGTTGACTTTAATGTTACCTAACTACAGAGGAGCGAGCGCGAGTTTAAAAAGAGGGCAACTTCAAGCAGAACTTCAGCAATCAAACAATATTTGGTTATTTCTTTAGCAAACCCCTCCGAGCTTACACACGGGTGATTGAGAGCCATCTTCCTGAAGAAGCCGACATAAAAGCAGCTCCACAATCGCCGTGCTGGAGCACTTGGGACGGGTCTCCAGGCCACGCCGGTGTGTGGTCACCAGCAAGCCTCACAGGGATGGGGGACAGTGGTCACCAAAGTCCAGTGTCTGTGAATTTTTAACTGGCTCCTCTGGTGGGCTCGCCCCTTCAGACAGTACTGTGTATGTGTTTGGGGTTAGTAGAATAGTGGAAGTGCTTGAAGATGATTTTAGTTACAGAAAGTGAGCCACTACAGGAAATAAGGTTGGGAGACACTGAGCGAGACACTCGTATGTGGCTGTCTTTGTTTGGCAGGCTTAGTGAAATGAATCAATTTAATCAAAAAGTAACTGAGAAATTCTCAGGCCTGACGTTTACATTCAAGGAAATATAGGTATCCTGATCGTAAAGGCAGAGTAAGATTTAGGCTGGACCTGTGCTGGGGGTGTAGAACAAGACAGTTTGGGGGGTGATTTATGTGTTAAGATGTGGGGGTCTGTGGATCTTATAATGTGAATTTGTGCCCAGGTGAAGTAAGCCTGTCAGACTTGCATAGGATTGGGCAGACTGGCAGAATAAAATTAGGGTGGGAATGAGTCTATGGGTCTGCGGTGGGTTGGCACCCTGCCCTGGATTGGTTCCCTGCCTTGTGCCCTGTGTTGGCTGGGATTGGCTCCAGCAGACCCCCGTGACCCTGTGTTCGGATTCAGCGGGTTGGAAGATGGATGAGTCTATGGGTGTGGTAAATGATAAACTGGGATGCAAGACTTGAGAAAAATCAGAGGAGTAGTGGTTACATGACATGGATGTATGGAGTACAGTGGGAATATCCAAGGATTGGACACAGAGTCACATTTGGATTGGACTTGGCGATGGATGTGTTATAGGACAGACAGACTGGGAGATTATGAAGGTGGGGGTGCAGGCTTTGTGGTGTGGGTTTTGGCAGAATGGGGAACTGGTCAAGTTGGCAGAGGATTGGGCAATTTAGAGACATGTGTGGTATAAAATTTGGGGGGCAGGTGCACCTGTTCCTTTCCACATTTATAGAGCAAGTTTTGGGAAGAATGAGGGGACTGTGGAGGTCACCGACTGAAGTTTTGGAGCACAGTTTTGGAATTCCATCAAAAGTTAGGGTTGCACCTACTTCAGTGGAGGCAGAGCGAGCTTTCTCAGCAGCTGGCGTACTGTGCATGAAGGTGCACTCTAGCGTGGACAACCACACGCTCGACACGTTGTGCTTTCTACGCTCTTATTACCACAACTAACTAGATACATGTACTTGTATGACAGCATGAACTGCTTGTAGATAAGGTTAGTCTTTTACTGGTGTCAACATATTGCAGTAGTTTTATTAAAAATAAGCGTTGCTCATTCTAAAAACCGTTCACATGTGAGATGCCTGTGCACTGTATCATTCCCGGGAGCCCCGGATTCTGGGGAATGACATGCGGGATTCCCGAATTCCCACGAATGGATAAACCCGTCCGGGAATGGATTCCCTAATTGGCACGGTTCCACCGAAAAAAAATTCAGACTTGGAATCTTGGCTCACTGCCTTGGCAAATACCGACGCCCACGTGTTTAATACTGATCACGAGTCCTTAATTTCTAATGTAAGAACACAGTTAGACTCTATTCGTTTACAGAAAGTGGAATTCAACATCCACTGGACACAAGCCAGACATTATGCTTCTGGGCTCAGGCCAAGTTAGGCTCCGTAAGTGTGAAGCATCCGCTACTATTAGTTCAATGTGGAACGTGGCTGGGCATCTTACTAACAATCTGAGATCAACAGACTACTTGAGGATTACTCAGATTTATTTTCTAAATTATGCCAATGCCAACCCCAACCACATTGACAACTCCTTCCTTAACGATCAGAGCCTCCCTAAGCTCTCAGAAGATGATGCCTCTATTCTCAATGCACCTATTACTGTTACTGAAATGAGAGGCTTTAGACTCGATGCACTCGGGAAATCACCAGGGCCAGATGGGTTGCCACCTGAGGTTTTTTTTTTTTTTTATGTTTTGGCAGCAAATATCAGTCCATCTTTTCCAAATGTTTAATTCTGCCATCTCCGTTACCCAAATTAATGACTTTGTCAATACTGCTATGATCATCTTTTTGTTAAAACAAGTTAAGAGCCAACAGATTTCTCAAGTTATCGGCCCATCTCCTTGATGAATTCCGATACAAAACTGCCTGCTGAACTCTTGACACGGCGCTGGTAATCTTCAAGCTAATTCACCCCAATCAGACTGGCTTCATTTGTTCTCACCAGACAGCGGATGATATGAGATGCCTTCTCCACATTATTGACACAGCGTTCCAACTTCCCCGTGGCCCTGCTTTACTCTCCTTAGATGCTGAAAAGGCATTTGACTGAATGAACTGGTCGTTCTTATGGCAAGTCATGTATCGCATGGGGTCTGGGGAGGAGACACTTTACTCATCTTCTTCAACTATTATTCTCACTAACTCAATTACTTCACAATCTTTTTGACTTTCAATAGGAGCCAGGCAGGGGTGCCCACTTTCTTCTCTCCTCTGGACATTGCTGTACGTGATTCATACCAAATCCCTCCAATAACCTTAGATGGTACTCCCCACAAGGTTGTACTTTATGCTGATGATATTGTGCTTTTCTCGGTGACGCCCCTTCTGATCTCCACCCACCCATCCATCCATCCATCCTCTTCCGCTTATCCAAGGTCGGGTCGCGGGGGCAGCAGCTTGAGCAGAGATGCCCAGACTTCCCTCTCCCCGGCCACTTCTTCTAGCTCTTCTGGAAGAATCCCAAGGCGTTCCCAGGCCAGCCGGGAGACATAGTCCCTCCAGCGTGTCCTGGGTCTTCCCCGGGGCCTCCTCCCGGTTAGACGTGCCCGGAACACCTCACCAGGGAGGTATCCAGGAGGCATCCTGATCAGATGCCCGAGCCACCTCATCTGACTCCTCTCGATGCAGAGGAGCAGCGGCTCTACTCTGAGACCCTCCCGGATGACTGAGCTTCTCACCCTATCTTTAAAGGAGAGCCCAGACACCCTGCGGAGGAAACTCATTTCAGCCACTTGTATTTGCAATCTCGTTCTTTCGGTCACTACCCATAGCTCATGACCATAGGTGAGGGTAGGAGCGTGGATCGGCTGGTAAATTGAGAGCTTCACCTTGTAGCTCAGCTCCTTTTTCACCACGACAGACCGATGCAGAGCCCGCATCACTGCGGATGCCGCACCGATCCGCCTGTCGATCTCACGCTCCATTCTTCCCTCACTCGTGAACAAGACCCCGAGATACTTGAACTCCTCCACTTGGGGCAGGATCTCGCTACCAACCCTGAGAGGGCACTCCACCCTTTTCCAGCTGAGGACCATGGTCTCGGATTTGGAGGTGCTGATTCCCATCCCAGCCGCTTCACACTCAGCTGCGAACCGATCCAGAGAGAGCTGAAGATCACGGCCTGATGAAGCAAACAGGACAACATCATCTGCAAAAAGCAGTGACCCAATCCTGAGCCCACCAAACCGGACCCCCTCAACACCCTGGCTGCGCCTAGAAATTCTGTCCACAAAAGTTATGAACAGAATCGGTGACAAAGGGCAGCCCTGGCGGAGTCCAACTCTCACTGGAAACGGGTTCGACTTACTGCCGGCAATGCGGACCAAGCTCGGACACCGGTTGTACAGGGACCGAACAGCCCTTATCAGGGGGGCCGGTACCCCATACTCTGAGTACCCCCCCACAGGAATCCCCGAGGGACACGGTCGAACGCCTTTTCCAAGTCCACAAAACACATGTAGACTGGTTGGGCGAACTCCCATGCACCCTCCAGGACCCTGCTAAGGGTATAGAGCTGGTCCACTGTTCCGCGACCAGGACGAAAACCACACTGTTCCTCCTGAATCCGAGGCTCGACTATCCGACGGACCCTCCTCTCCAGGAGTGTGATCCCTCTGTAGTTGGAACGCACCCTCCGATCCCCCTTCTTAAAGAGAGGGACCACCACCCCAGTCTGCCAATCCAGAGGCACTGTCCCTGATGTCCATGTGATGTTGCAGAGGCGTGTCAACCAAGACAGTCCTACAACATCCAGAGCCTTGAGGAACTCCGGGCGTATCTCATCCACCCCCGGGGCCCTGCCACCAAGGAGTTTTTTGACCACCTCGGTGACCTCAGTCCCAGAGATGGGGGAGCCCACCTCTGAGTCCCCAGGCTCTGCTTCCTCATTGGAAGGCATGTTAATGGGATTGAGGTGGTCTTCGAAGTACTCCCCCCCACCGACCCACAACGTCCCGAGTCGAGGTCAGCAGAGCTGTCCGAAAGTCGTTCTCCATGGCCTCCCCAAACTCCTCCCATGCCCGAGTTTTTGCCTCAGCAACCACCGAAGCCGCATTCCGCTTGGCCTGCCGGTACCTATCAGCTGCCTCCGGGGTCCCACAGGACAAAAGGGTCCTGTAGGACTCCTTCTTCAGCTTGACAGCATCCCTCACCGCCGGTGTCCACCAACGGGTTCGGGGATTGCCGCCACGACAGGCACCGACCACCTTATGGCCACAGCTCCGGTCAGCTGCCTCAACAATAGAGGCACGGAACATGGCCCATTCGGACTCAATGTCCCCCACCTCCTTCGGGACCTGGTCGAAGATCTGCCGGAGGTGGGAGTTGAAGCTACTTCTGACAGGGGGCTCTGCCAGACGTTCCCAGCAGACCCTCACAACACGTTTGGGCCTACCAGGCCTGACCGGCATCCTCCCCCACCATCGAAGCCAACTCACCACCAGGTGGTGATCAGTTGACAGCTCCGCCCCTCTCTTCACCCGAGTGTCCAAGACATGTGGCCGCAAGTCTGACAACACGACCACAAAGTCGATCATCGAACTGAGACCTAGGGTGTCCTGGTGCCAAGTGCACATATGAACACCCCTATGCTTGAACATGGTGTTTGTTATGGACAATCCGTGACGAGCACAGAAGTCCAATAACAAAACACCGCTCGGGTTCAGATTGGGGGGGCCATTCCTCCCAATCACGCCCTTCCAGGTCTCACTGTCATTGCCCACGTGAGCATTGAAGTCTCCCAGCAGTACGAGGGAGTCCCCAGAAGGTATGCCCTCTAGCACCCCCTCCAGGGACTCCAAAAAGGGTGGGTACTCTGAACTGCTGTTCGGTGCATACGCGCAAACAACAGTTAGGACCCGTCCCCCCACCCGAAGGCGGAGGGAGGCTACCCTCTCATCCACCGGTGTAAACCCCAATGTACAGGCTCCAAGTTGGGGGGCAATAAGTATACCCACACCTGCTCGGCGCCTCTCACCGGGGGCAACTCCAGAGTGGTACAGAGTCCAGCCCCTCTCAAGGAGATTGGTTCCAGAGTCCAAGCTGTGCGTCGAGGTGAGTCCGACTATATCTAGCTGGAACTTCTCGACCTCGCGCACTAGCTCAGGCTCCTTCCCCTTCAGAGAGGTGACATTCCATGTCCCAAGAGCCAGCTTCTGTAGCCGAGGATCGGACCGCCAAGGTCCCCGCCTTCGGCCACCACCCAACTCACACTGCACCCGACCTCCTTGGCCCCTCCCATAGGTGGTAAGCCCATGGGAAGGGGGACCCACGTTGCCTCTTTGGGCTGTGCCAAGCCACCAGGCGCTCGCCATCGTGTCCGACCTGCAGAGGGGCCCTTCTGATCTCTCATGTTAATTTATTTGACTTCTAGGAGTCTGTCTCTGGTTATAAAATCAAATGGTTCAAGTCAGCTCTCCTTCCTCTTAATTTATGTAGTCGTCAGTCCTGCTCCTCCTTAACAGTCCGCCTTTAGAGTCTATTAGATACCTGCGGACTGACGTTTCCCCTTCCCTCCATGACATTGGCACATCAAGTTATAAACGTATCTTCAGGAGTCCTCCTGGTCCTCTCGTCTCTTTCCCATTGCCTCCCAGTTTAATTTTGTTAGCAGCACGCTCCCTCTTTCACCTCCAAATAAAATTTGGTCTGATGTCAGATTTCTTTGGAATGGTTAAAAAAAAAAAACCAAAACCCTTCCATTAGACATTCCACATTAATTAGGTCATTAGGCCAGATTTGTGTCATTGGGCATTTACACTTCTGTCACTTTGGTGCTGGTTGGAAGCTCCCAGTTCCTCCATCCTGGCTCCCAATTGAAGTCAAATTGGTTTTTCCAGCTCTCTCTCACTTGTCCTTTTTATCTCTCGGAGATGGAGAGCTTTCACTAAATTTGGGCTCTCAAATTACTTCTGCTCTCACTATATGGTGTAAGGTGGAGAAACATTTAGGCCCCTGCAAAAAACGACACCCATTTTCCAAAATCCAGACTTGCTTATTGGCGGCAACCACAGCGCTTTCCCAACCTGGAGGCAGTGCAGCATTTCCACGCTTGGCAATATATTTGACGGCTCAGTGCTCCGAACGCTCCAGTCACTAAGATCTGAGTTCTCTATTCCATCTTCTTCCTTTAGATCTTCAAATTAGGTCTGTCCTTAGGTCTCACTGGGTTTCATTGTCTTCTTCTTTATCCTTTCATCCTTTGCTTTCCTTTATTCAGTCTCTTTATGAAACAAAGCCCGTCTCTAGGTTAAATACAACTTCACAGAAAGCCACTCTTAAAACATTACCTGTTGATTTGGTTTGGGAGCGTCACCTTCACCCTCTTACTATTCTCGACTGGAATATAATTTTTTGAAGAACATTACCTTAGCATCTAAGAACCCCAATCACCAATACGCTCAATTCAAGTTTGTACCCAACGCCCCGCAGATGCTTTGCTGTGAGGTCCCTTCTACACGTTCTGTTAGTGTCCCACAGTTAGGGTTCTTTGGGGTAATGCGTCAAAATTTCTCTCATCTATTCTCTCTTCTAAAATTTCTTTATTGCTTCAATTTGTTCTTCTTCTGGACTTTTCTGCTGTCTCTCTCTTCTTTCCAGTTATTCTCTCAAGGCACAATTGCTGTAAGATGCGCCTCAGCCTCTTACTATGAACCTCCTTGTTTATTAATTTATGGAAAAACCTCCTTTTTGATCTTATTTTGCTTGAATTCTCTGCAGCACGGATTAATAGTTCATCTAGAATGTGTATTATAAGCTGGCAGTCAGCCTTGCAACTTGTCCCAAGTTATAGAGAGAACCTTCACACCAAAATCTACTTGGGTTATTTAATTAAGTAATTACTTAGTTATCTTTTTTTCCCCTGTTGTGCCTTCCACTCCAGGGCCAGCTTTGTTCACATGAGGCCAGAGGTGGCTGGCTGTTTCATTGCCATATTATAATGTACATTTCTGTGAGCTGCTGCGTTTATGATTTATATTTTGTGAATAAAAATTTGATCACCAAAAAAAAAAATTCAATCCCCAGTTTGACGGATCTCATGTCTTATGTCTGTCTGTGTGTCGCAGTCTCTTGGGGTTAGTCTAGAGCGAACAAGGCTGGACGGAAAAATACCAAACTTGAAACTTACGAGATGACGATGTGCTGATTAGTTTTTGAGCCAAATCATGCAAGAGAAAGAGGCGCTCTATAGGAGCTCTAAAATACCGCAATTCTGAAATAAACTATGAATTCTTCTAGTCAACCACCATCTCAGTGACCTGTTTTATGATCAGAAAGATCAGCGCCAGAGCCGTAGACAATTACGGAAATGTTAGAAAATAGTTTGGGTAACTTGGTTCCTGGGGTGTAAAGCCTACGGATGCTCAGGTCCATATTGTTTTTCTCCAGCTGTCACTGGTGCACGAGATCCCAATGGAAATGCATCTGTTTAAGGGGGCAGGAGGGGACGTGAAAACTGAAGGCCGAGACCTTCGAGTCTGCACTGCTTCGAGGAGGGAAGGCAGGCTGAATCTTTAAAGTGTCCCGTTTTAGCACTTTGGCTGCTGATGTCCATGAGGCTGAGGACCTGGACATCTCCGCTGGTAGCCAGAAGCAAGAGACAGACAGTACCTTGTAGGAGAAAGCCATACATGAGGAGCAAAAACTGGGGCTACACGGACAGAAAGGAGTTTCTGTCAACAGATAACGGTGACATTCAAATTACCTCCGAATGTAGAAAGCGAGTGCACACGTGACTTCCAGGCCCAGTGGCACACGTCACTCAGCGTGGCGACAGGCACTTGACTGCACTGATGGCTCTCCGGTGCGCCACAGTGGTGCTGCTTATGACTTTCCTTTTTGCAGTTTCTGAGTTGCAGTGTTGTCTGTTTGTCTGTCCGTCTGTAACGTCAACTGCATGGAACTCGGAGAACGGCAAGGCAGACGCCAACAGCTCTGAGTTAATTAACATGTTAACAAAAAAAAAAAAAAAACGCTGCCTTGAGGGCTTAAGATTTTACTGTGGACATTTAACTTTATTATTGAAAAGATCTTTAATTTTATTTTCAACTTTTTAGTGTTCCACAGGAACATCTACATTTAAAAAACTTGTTTTGCATATTAATATTAATTCCAATATTCCCAATAAAATGCTTCATATAAATTTGCATTAAACTTTATTTCCTTAATCACTTGAAAGCTTACAAGAAATTCAATACCTTTCTGTTTAATGACATAAGCAAGGATTATATACAGGACTATAAACTGTCAGCAATGTTACAGAAAATGAAATTTACACATCTTAATTAGCATCTGGAATAAGAATCCCATCATTAATAATAAACATCAGAGACCCAGATATTTTACTGCATTACTTGCTCTTTATACAGTTACAAAAATATTGGATTTTTTTTTCATTCATTGATTTATCCCTACAATACCTGTGCTGAAGAATATATTCTGATGATGTCACTACTTTTATTGCCATTTCTGCAAAGGTACAGTAATGAGAGTAAAAAAAAAAAAAGGAAAAAAAAAACAACATCATAAAATTATGGCCTTGAGTACCAAATTTTAAAACATCCAAAAACTTGTAGAAAGTGCAACACAGATATATTAAGTGGACAAACTAAACAAGGTGCAAAATATAAAAAAGATGGGATTTAAATAAAATAATAATTAAAAAAAAAAAAAAAGTGTATGGCACTTTTGTCACCTGGAAAACAGGAGATGAACTACAAACTGGAGTCTGTTACAAAAGGAGACACAGAAACGCATCAAATCTCAACTGAACATCAAAGGTGGAAAACAGAAGGTTCATGTCAACTGGGCAAGGGGGTCTTAAAAGGATCTTTAAAATGTTAAAATCAGGGCACTGTGTCTCTTGTGCTCAATACGCACTTTCATGAAAGGCCGTGAAGATGGCACAGGCAAATTAAGACCAACACAGGCGTGAGAGCACAGACATCACCGAATCATTCAGGGATTCAGCACTGAAGACCACCTCGTTCCATTTGAAACAAAGCAACCAGAAACAAACAGATGAATGCAGAACAGCCATAAATAAGAAACACTAGCACCCTGTACACTCTGTGCTTTTTCTAGTTTGCTATTTCTGTACGTAAAAATACACTCAAGTAAAAGTTTATCTGATCAGGACTGCAGATTTTCTCTAGAATATGTAAAGTGCCTTTTTAATGCCCTTAAGTGTTTTAAAAAATAAAGTGGATGACGAGTGGGTCTAAGAGGTCAAACTCTGATCAAATGATCGGCCAAGAAACTGACAGCAGAATTAGCAGTGTGGCAAAATAAAACGAAACGAAACAAATGAATGCTAGAGGAGGGCGCAATGTGGACAAAGGCTACGCTTCACAGACCACAATTTATTGCTATAATAATCTATGCTGACTTCATTCCTGCAAAGCTAACATTCACTACATAAAACGACAGGCTCTCCGGCGAGCGCGGGCCTGCGCTAATCTGATGCCGTGTCCTTGTCGCACAGTCTGCTATGTGTAACAAGCAGGGAAGAAGTAACGTCAAGAAAAGACTCATTTTGTGCCTCCATCATGCCACACTGAATTTTTGAGTGATGATGTTGTATTTTAAATAAATAGTGCTTCAGATTCACAATAGGCTCCACATACTTGAACATTTAAAATCATACATCTGCTATGATTTGCATGGATTTTAGACCAGAAAGGATCAAAACAATTGAAAAATTAGTTAAATCATTTGTCTAATGAAGTCCAACAAACTTAAGATTATCAAATGTGGATCTCTAAATGTGCTAATCAAATCTCAGTAGATGACATTTAGCCATAACAAAACAAAAATAAACCAGAAAACTACAGCAGCATTTAGCAGCATAGCTGCTTTTAAAAATAATCTTTATTAAAATATTCCATGGTAAGTTTTCAACCACTCTTGAAGAATCACTTCCAAAATTGAATTACCCGAAGAATGGTGGAGAAAACAAAAATCACAGCAAACTTAGAAATAAAAAAGGGAGTACACCAATAGTCTGGTGCATTTAAAGCAGTTATTTGTAAAAGACCAGTTTTATGTTGTTAAAGTAGTACACGGCACAAACAGTATGTACAGGATTTCTTTCCTTAAATTTTATGCCACTATCGTACCAAATCTATTTAAAAAAAAAAAAGAGGTAAAACATATTTCAGAATTGGCAATATTTGCATTTCACTCACAATTGTTTTGCACCACTCTGTGTGTGCTAGGTGATTAAAAAATTTGGCTGGAAATGGAACAAAAAGTGGCTCTTTATCTCAACAATCGAGTGGCTGAGGACAACAGACTTGCAGATCAACTCATTTAAAAAAAACAAAACAAAAACCCTCCTGACTTAAAAGAGCGTTAAACAAAAATGAACATAAAAACAGTGTTCTGTTCTGTACGTATTTCTAAGTCACGTTTGTTTATTGTTGAACTATGAACTCTTCCTTCAACATCAAAATCTGGGGGTGAGAGGGTCCTTTTATATCCAAAATGTACATGTGATCAATTCAAGGCAATGCTCAGTTATGGCCTTATTTTTGTGTGTTTGTTTCTCAAGATTCACCTTCACTAACAGTATCTACAGAAGCACTTGCCCCATTTTAACACAGTGATTCCATTATGCACACCCAAATATCTCAATATAAGTAAAAATTACTCTATATACACATTTTTACACTCATCCAACAGAAATTATTCCGTCTCCCAGAGGTTTAATTTGACCTAAAGCAAAATACCTGAGGTTTCAAAAATTGGAGCAATTTTTTTTTAGCAGTCACAAAATTTTCCATCCAGGATTTCAAAAGAAACTCTTTGCTTCCAGCTGTCCATACTTTGAGCAGTTGAGACTTCATGGCAGATTTGTAATTTGTAAACCAGGGGAACTGTGGAATAAGCACTTTAATTATGCCTGTTTACAATCAAAAACTACTGATGAATATTTCTTCTTTACTCAAAAATACTACGTCTGATGGTGAAACATACTGTAAAGGTTGGGAAAGCTAAAATGCATTTTAGTTTACCTACAAATCTACCTTTTACATCAGCTGGATACCAGTGAAGATCCACATGAAGGAATCCTGGTACAAAATAACAATGGGGGGGGGCTAAACCTAAAAAAAACAAAAAACTTGTAAATGATCCCCTACCCCTTTAATATGTGCACTACGACATTAACTAAAACAAATACATAAGAATCTTTTGCTTTAAGCAGCTGTAAATGACAGTTCTTCCGAGAGACTTCATGTTGGCTGTTGCTTACTTAAGAATGTTCTGCCCCCTGCATACAGAGAGCTCCTGTCTTCACTGTGGCATTTATGGTATATCAGTAATAAGAGCACCTCTTGAAAACAGACAGCAAGGTGTCCACATCTGGGGAAGAATTTTCACTGGGATGAAGGTGATGGCCCACCAATTGAGAATCTGACATGAGAAAGAGAAAATTCAAAATGGAGGTTAAGGTGGCAAAATCTGGTCTCATTTGGTATGATATATTTCAGTACTAGGCATTTACAATTAATTTTGCATTCCGTTATCCAAAGCCAGAGTCTGAAATTTTATAATACATTGAAAATAAATAACACCACATAAATAAAGACTGGTGTTTAATGACCACATGCAGGAGATATAGTATTTATACTATTTCTTTTTTTGGGCAGGAAGTGGAGATGGTTCTTTGTGATCTTAAATGCAATCAATGACTGTCTTGGCAAGTAAAGAGAACCAGAAATGAATAAATTGTTCAGAGGTTAATTAACAGAAGCCATGAAAACAGAGTCAAAATTATGAGGAAATTCCAAAATGCCTTGTGTTCTGTGTTCTCTACTTACAATTCATATAGCTTGTCCGAGTTATAATTTAGACACCAGCAACTGGTCAATTTTTACTTTTATCATACACCTTTCACTAAGCTTACAAAGCACATGCTACTTCGTCTAGCAGACTATTTTTCACTATCATAAAATATTACTCATCAGTCACAGTGGGTGTAGAAAGCGTCCATCACCAGCAAGACTGAGATAACTATGTGCTGTGTTTCAAGTGAACAGTTACAATAGCGGCACTTTTTCTGCATATACCCAAGCTGCTGTTCTTTCAAATAAATCCAAACTTTGCATATGCCTAGTAAAATAAGCCGTTTCCACACCAAGAGGAGTGTTGCATCACTTCTGAGTTAGCCTGCTTTTTCTCAAAGACCCTTCCTGTGTCAATCCACATTCCATGAAAAGCTAATTGAATATCTGAGGCTCAGACCTTTCAACTGATGAATGAATGTCTATTACTGGTCAGTCTTAACGACATCTTTTACACACAAGTAGAAGTCAAATAATAAAACTGGTGTGTGGGACGTCAAAAAACACCTTTTTACATTTCTGTAGAAAGGTTTTACTTAAAAAGGAAACAGATGTAATGTTATTATTCTTAGAAAATGCCTCTTTTTAAGATCAACAAAAATTAACTTACCATCAAGGTAGTTTTGGAAAATTTACAAAACACCAGTGATACAAAGTGGCATGAAAAATGACAACTTTGAAAAATATAGGCATGGGTGAGTACATACTTTTATGTAAACAGTTTATAATTCCAACAGAAAGCAGTCTGTGAGGATCAGGGACTGTGTGTCAGAAATGCTAGCAAGTAACATTGGAGAAACAAAGGGAACTGCTCCGTCTCCCTTCCTGTTCACCATCCACACAACAGACTTTCAGTACAATCATTTTGTTTGCCGCCAACAGAAATTTTCAGGCGAGTCCTCCATCATGGGCTTCATTAATATTGGAGAGGAGCCAGAGTTCAGGAGGGTTTTGGATAACTTCATCCAATGGTGATGACTGGCATGTTGGGGCACAAAATAAAACTGATTCCAGGGTTATGCATCATTATATTTCTTATATGTAAAATGTAAAATCCAGCTTTCATAACAGAAACCTGTTAGGCATCTACATTCTTTGTGCTTTATTTAGTAGACTAGTTGTGTTGGACGTCTTTGCCTGGGAAATCTCATAAGAAATGGTGCCATCAGTTAACTGGATGCACCAGAAGTATTAGGTAACTAAATACGTTTCTCTATACAATATTTGCAGAGTTTTTACCAAAGGTTAATACTATTGCCGGGTAGTGTAGTGTAATGATTAAGGCTTTGGACACCTAGGACTTCAAAGCCGTGAGGCAGGGGGTTTCAAATCTTGCTACTTACGCTGTTATCATGAACAATTAACTTCATCTGCCTGTGCTCCAATTGGAAAAACAAATGAAATGTTACCAGTGGTATCTCATCTTGGATAAAGGAGTCACTGGATAAAGGTCACTAGAGCTTTTTACTCTTGAACATTCTATATACTGTACAATTACACACGAGTAAAACATTCGTGCTTATCCTAGTAATTTGGCTTTTGTTGATGGTCATTATAAAACACACTTTTACAGGAAAAGTATATTCTTTGAAATTGAAATGGGTAATAAATAGCAATAATGTTAATGACTATGTATTATTATTATTAGGGATTAACAATTTCACTTGTTCCTGTGTTCGGATTCAGCGGGTTGGAAAATGGATGGATGGATGGAATTTGGTATAAGTTAGTGCTTGGTCACATATACCCAAGTCTGTGAATCACTGACATCACCAGACTCTTGATAACTTCATTTGGAAGGCCCATTCAAAAATGTGGGGGAGATTCACAAAGAGTGGACTGCAGCTGGAGTCAGTGCTTCAAGAACCACCACGCACAGACGTATGCAAGACATGGGTTTCAGCTGTCGCATTCCTTGTGTCAAGCCACTCTTGAACAAGAGACAGCATCAGAAGCGTCTCGCCTGGGCTAAAGACAAAAAGGACTGGACTGCTGCTGAGTGGTCCAAAGTTATGTTCTCTGATGAAAGTAAATTTTGCATTTCCTTTGGAAATCAAGGTCCCACAGTCTGGAGGAAGAGAGGAGAGGCACAGAATCCATGTTGCGTGAGGTCCAGTGTAAAGTTTCCACAGTCAGTGATGGTTTGGGGTGCCATGTCATCTGCTGGTGTTGGTCCATTGTGTTTTCTGAGGTCCAAGGTCAACGCAGCCGTCTACCAGGAAGTTCTAGAGCACTTCATGCTTCCTGCTGCTGACGAACTTTATGGAGATGCAGATTTCATTTTTCAACAGGACCTGGCACCTGCACACAGTGCCAGAGCTACCAGAACCTGGTTTATGGACCATGGTATCCCTGTTCTTGATTGGCCAGCAAACTCGCCTGACCTTAACCCCATAGAAAATCTATGGGGTATTGTGAAGAGGAAGATGCAATACGCCAGACCCAACAATTCAGAAGAGCTGAAGGCCACAACTTTTTTCTAATTTTGGTTCTGGTCATTACCACAATGAATTTTAAATGAAACAATTCAGATGCAATTGAAGTGCAGACTTTCAGCTTTAATTCAGTGGAGTGAACAAAATGATTGCATAAAAATGTGAGGCAACTAAAGCATTTTTTTTAACACAATCCCTTCATTTCAGGGGCTCAAAAGTAATTGGACAATTGACTTAAAGCCTATTTCATGGGCAGGTGTGGGCAAGTCCATCGTTGTGTCATTAACAATTAAGCAGATAAAAGGCCTGGAATTGATTTAAGGTGTGGTGCTTGCATGAGGAAGATTCTGCTGTGAACAGACAACATGCAGTCAAAGGAGCTCTCCATGCAGGTGAAAGAAGCCATCCTTAAGCTGCGAAAACAGAAAAAAACCATCCAAGAAATTGCTACAATATTATGAGTGGCAAATTCTACAGTTTGGTACATCCTGAGAAAGAAAGCAAGAACTGGTGAACCCAGCAACGCAAAAAGACCTGGACGTCCACGTAAGACAACAGTGGTGGATGATCGCAGAATCATTTCCATGGTGAAGAGAAACCCCTTCACAACAGCCAACCAAGTGAACAACACTCTCCAAGAGGTAGGCATATCGATATCCAAGTCTACCATAAAGAGAAGACTGCATGAAAATAAATACAGAGGGCGCACTGCAAGGTGCAAGCCACTCATAAGCCTCAAGAATAGAAAGGCTAGATTGGACTTTGCTAAAGAACATCTAAAAAAGACAGCACAGATCTGGAAAAACATTCTTTGGACAAGATGAAACCAAGATCAACCTCTACCAGAATGATGGAAAGAAAAAAGTATGGAGAAGGCGTGGAACAGCTTATCCAAAGCATACCACATCATCTGTAAAACACGGTGGAGGCAGTGTGATGGCTTGGGCGTGCATGGCTGCCAGTGGCACTGGGACACTAGTGTTTATTGATGATGACACACAGGACAGAAGCAGCCGAATGAATTCTGAGGTGTTCAGAGACATACTGTCTGCTCAAATCCAGCTAAATGCAGTCAAATTGATTGGGCGGCGTTTCATGATACAGATGGACAATGACCCAAAACATACAGCAAAAACAACCCAGGAGTTTATTAAAGCAAAGAAGTGGAAAATTCTTGAATGGCCAAGTCAGTCACCTGATCTTAACCCAATTGAGCATGCATTTCACTTGTTGAAGACTAAACTTCAGACAGAAAGGCCCACAAACAAACAGCAACTGAAAGCTGCTGCTGTAAAGGCCTGGCAGAACATTAAAAAGGAGGAAACCCAGCATCTGGTGATGTCCATGAGTTCAAGACTTCAGGCTGTCTTTTCAACCAAGTATTAGAAATGAACATTTTATTTCCAGTTATTTAATTTGTCCAATTACTTTACAGCCCCTGAAATGAAGGGATTGTGTTAAAAAAATGCTTTAGTTGCCTCACATTTTTATGCAATCATTTTGTTCACCCCACTGAATTAAAGCTGAAAGTCTGCACTTCAACTGCATCTGAGTTGTTTCATTTAAAATTCATTGTGGTAATGTACAGAACCAAAATTAGATAAAAGTTGCTCTGTCCAAATATTTATGGACCTGTGTGTATATTATATATATATATATATATATATATATATATATATATATATATATATATATATATATATATATATATATATACTGTATATTATATATATATATAGTGCATCCGGAAAGTATTCACAGCGCATCACTTTTTCCACATTTTGTTATATTACAGCCTTATTCCAAAATGGTTTAAATTCATTTTTTTCCTCAGAATTTTCTACACACAACACCCCATAATGACAACGTGAAAAAAGTTTAGAGGTTTTTGCAAATTTATTAAAAATAAAAAAACTGAGAAATCACATGTACGTAAGTATTCACAGCCTTTGCTCAATACTTTGTCGATGCACCTTTGGCAACAATTACAGCCTCAAGTCTTTTTGAATATGATGCCACAAGCTTGGCACACCTATCCTTGGCCAGTTTCGCCCATTCCTTTTTGCAGCACCTCTCAAGCTCCATCAGGTTGGATGGGAAGCATCGGTGCACAGCCATTTTAAGATCTCTCCAGAGATGTTCAATCGGATTCAAGTCTGGGCTCTGGCTGGGTCACTCAAGGACATTCACAGAGTTGTCCTGAAGCCACTCCTTTGATATCTTGGCTTTGTGCTTAGGGTCGTTGTCCAGCTGAAAGATGAACCGTCGCCCCAGTCTGAGGTCAAGAGCGCTCTGGAACAGGTTTTCATCCAGGATGTCTCTGTATATTGCTGCAGTCATCTTTCCCTTTATCCTGACTAGTCTCCCAGTCCCTGCTGCTGAAAAACATCCCCACAGCATGATGCAGCCACCACCATGCTTCACTGTAGGGATGGTATTGGCCTGGTGATGAGCGGTGCCTGGTTTCCTCCAAACGTGACGCCTGGCATTCACACCAAAGAGTTCAATCTTTGTCTCATCAGACCAGAGAATTATCTTTCTCATGGTCTGAGAGTCCTTCAGGTGCCTTTTGACAAACTCCAGACGGGCTGCCATGTGCCTTTTACTAAGGAGTGGCTTCCGTTTAGCCACTCTACCATACAGGCCTGATTGGTGGATTGCTGCAGAGATGGTCACCTCCCTGACTAAGGCCCTTCTCCCCCGATTGCTCAGTTTAGATGGCCAGCCAGCTCTAGGAAGAGTCCTGGTGGTTTCGAACTTCCACTTACGGATGATGGAGGCCACTGTGCTCATTGGGACCTTCAAAGCAGTAGAAATTTTTCTGTAACCTTCCCCAGATTTGTGCCTTGAGACAATCCTGTCTCGGAGGTCTACAGACAATTCCTTTGACTTCATGCTTGGTTTGTGCTCTGACATGAACTGTCAACTGTGGGACCTTATATAGACAGGTGTGTGCCTTTCCAAATCATGTCCAATCAAATGAATTTACCACAGGTGGACTCCAATTAAGCTGCAGAAACATCATAAGGATGATCAGGGGAAACAGGATGCACCTGACCTCAATTTTGAGCTTCATGGCAAAGGCTGTGAATACATGTGCTTTCTCAATTTTTTTATTTTTAATAAATTTGCAAAAACCTCAAGTAAACTTTTTTCACGTCATTATGGGGTGTTGTGTGTAGAATTTTGAGGAAAAAAAATGAATTTAATCCATTTTGGAATAAGGCTGTAACATAACAAAATGTGGAAAAAGTGATGCGCTGTGAATACTTTCCGGATGCACTGTATATATATATACAGTGGTGCAAAAAAGTATTTAGTCAGCCACCAAAAGTTCTCCCACTTAAAAAGATGAGAGAGGCATGTAATTTTCATCATAGGTATACCTCAACTATGAGAGACAAAATGAGAAAAAAAAATCCAGAAAATCACGTTGTCTGATTTTTAAAGAATTTATTTGCAAATTATGGTGGAAAATAAGTATTTGGTCACCTACAAATAAGCAAGATTTCTGGCTCTCACAGACCTGAAACGTCTTCTTTAAGAGGCTCCTCTGTCCTCCACTCGTTACCTGTATTAATGGCACCTGTTTGAACTCGTTATCAATATAAAAGACACCTGTCCACAACCTCAAACAGTCACACTCCAAACTCCACCATGGGCAAGACCAAAGAACTGTCAAAGGACACCAGAAACAAAATTGTAGACCTGCACCAGGCTGGGAAAACTGAATCTGCAATAGGTAAGCAGCTTGGTGTGAAGAAATCAACTGTGGGAGCAATTATTAGAAAATGGAAGACATACAAGACCACTGATAATCTCCCTCGATCTGGGGCTCCGCGCAAGATCTCACCCCTTGGGGTCAAAATGATCACAAGAATGGTGAGCAAAAATCCCAGAACCCCACGGGGGGACCTAGTGAATGACCTGCAGAGAGCTGGGACCAAAGTAATAAAGGCTACCATCAGTAACACACTACGCCACCAGGGACTCAAATCCTGCAGTGCCAGACGTGTCCCCCTGCTTAAGCCAGTACATGTGCAGGCCTGTCTGAAGTTTGCTACAGAGCATTTGGATGATCCAGAAGAGGATTGGGAGAATGTCATATGGTCAGATGAAACCAAAATAGAACTTTTTGGTAAAAACTCTACTCGTCGTGTTTGGAGGAGAAAGAATGCTGAGTTGCATCCAAAGAACACCATACCTACTGTAAAGCATGGGGGTGGAAACATCATGCTTTGGGGATGTTTTTTGCAAAGGGACCAGGACGACTGATCCGTGTAAAGGAAAGAATGAATGGGGCCATGTATAGTCAGATTTTGAGTGAAAACCTCCTTCCATCAGCAAGGGCATTGAAGATGAAACGTGGCTGGGTCTTTCAGCATGACAATGATCCCAAACACACTGCCCGGGTAACGAAGGAGTGGCTTTGTAAGAAGCATTTCAAGGTCCTGGAGTGGCCTAGCCAGTCTCCAGATCTCAACCCCATAGAAAATCTTTGGAGGGAGTTGAAAGTCTGTGTTGCCCAGCGACAGCCCCAAAACATCACTGCTCTAGAGGAGATCTACATGGAGGAATGGGCCAAAATACCAGCAACAGTGTGTGAAAACCTTGTGAAGACTTACAGAAAACATTTGATCTCTGTCATTGCAAACAAAGGGTATATAACAAAGTATTGAGATGAACTTTTGTTATTGACCAAATACTTTTTTTCCCACCATAATTTGCAAATAAATTCTTCAAAAATCAGACAATGTGATTTTCTGGATTTTTTTTCTCATTTTGTCTCTCATAGTTGAGGTATACCTATGATGAAAATTATAGGCCTCTCTCATCTTTTTAAGTGGGAGAACTTGCACAATTGGTGGCTAAATACTTTTTTGCCCCACTGTGTATATATATATATATATATATATATATATATATATATATATATATATATATATATATATTAAAATGGAATTTGATCAGCATTACATTACAAAATTACCTGTGTCCATCCTAACTGAATATTTAATAAAAAACACGAAACATGAAATCAAGTGAAAATAATAATTCTTTGTATTTATACAGCGCTTTTCTCTCTACTCAAAGCACTCAGCTATTGCAGGTTAAGGGCCTTGCTTAAGGGCCCAACAGAGCAGAGTCCCTTTTGGCATTTACGTGAATCGAACCGCCAACCTTCCGATTGCCAGTGCAGATCCCTAGCCTCAGAGTATGTACACTGACTAAATACATGTATTTTTTTTTTCCCCCCAAATGTCACAGTTGTAACTTCCAAGTGCCTTTTTGTAAACAGTAAATTTACTTAAAAACTAAGTAGATCTCAAAATAAAAGTAGATTACCTTTGAATTCTCTGTATTAGTTCTGATACCATTAAATCACAAATTCCAGGGCATGGTTCTTCTACTAAGAAAATTGCTTTTCGCAATTCTTCAACTGCCTCTGTTTTGCCACTGCAGGCTTCATTTTTCTCTTTTAACTGTCCAATCAAAAGAAATGCTCACATTATATAAGCACAATATTTAAAATTAAGTTTTAACTGTAAATGGTGCAATCCCCTTAAACTCTTAAAACTAATAAAGGTATGCACACTAGATTTTAAGATGTTTCTGAAGGGAATTAAGATACTGAACTATCTTGAAAAACATCCACGTCTGCCTACCCACATTCAGTTTTTACAAAAAAAAATTAGCATTTCACTGTTAAATAGTTTTACAGTAGGAAAGGAATATTTTATACTTATAGCACTTTTTGGACAACATTAGAGAGAGAACAAAACAGGCTGAAGAGCATTAAAACACAAATATCATTTATCAAATTCATACAATTAGGCAGTGCCTGACACCATCTACCTCGTTTACACATATTAACAGAATAAATCAGTGTTGGTGCAGCATCATATTATAATCAAAGTGCAAATTTTATTTTTTACCTACCTGAAACTTTATCTTTAATGCACAGTGGAATTTGCTGAACCAATTAATTAAAGTTAAATGCCAGGAAACCAAAATGTTTACCAGGAAGTGGTCTATAGATGAAATTAATAAGGGAACACTGCTAATTTATATATAGTACTGTGCAAACGTTTTAGGCAGGTGTGAAAAAATGCTGTAAACAAAGAATGCTTTCAAAAATGGAAGTGTTAATCATTTATTTTCATCAATCAACAAAATGCAGTGAATGAACAAAAGAGAAATCTAAATCAAATCAATATTTGGTGTGACCATACTTTGCCTTCAAAACAGCATCAATTCTTCTAGGTACACTTGCGCACAGTTTTTGAAGGAACTCGGCTGGTAGGTTGTTCCAAACATCTTGGAGAACTAACCACAGATCTTCTGTGGAAGTAGGCTTCCTCACATCCTTCTGTCTCTTCATGTAATCCCATACACACTCGATGATGTTGAGATCAGGGCTCTGTGGGGGCCATACCATCACTTCGAGGACTTCTTGTTCTTCTTTACGCTGAAGATAGTTCTTAATGACTTTGGCTGTATGTTTGGGGTTGTTGTCCTGCTGCAGAATAAATTTGGGGCCAATCATACGCCTCCCTGATGGTATTGCATGATGGATAAGTATCTGCCTGTATTTCTCAGCATTGAGAACACCATTAATCCTGACCAAATCTCCAACTCCATTTGCAGAAATGCAGCCCTAAACGTTCAAGGAACCACCACCACCACACTTCACTGTTGCCTGTAGACACTCATTATTGTACCGCTCTACAGCCCTTCGATGAACAAACTGCCTTCTGCTACAGCCAAATATTTCAAATTTTGAATCACCAGTCCAGAGCACCTGCTGCCATTTTTCTGCACCCCAGTTCCTATGTTTTTGTGCATACTTGAGTCGGAAGTATGGCTTTCTGGCTGCAACTCTTCCATGAAGACTACATTCTGGCCAGACTTCGCCGGACAGTAGATGGGTGTACCTGGGTCCCACTGGTTTCTGCCAGTTCTGAGCTGATGGCACTGCTGGACATCTTCCGATTTCGAAGGGTAGTAAGCTTGATGTGTCTTTCATCTGCTGCACTAAGTTTCCTTGGCAGACCACTGCGTCTACGATCCTCAACATTGCCAGTTTCTTTGTGCTTCTTCAAAAGAGCTTGAACAGCACATCTTGAAACCCCAGTCTGCTTTGAAATCTTCGTCTGGGAGAGACCTTGCTGATGCAGTATAACTACCTTTTGTCTTGTTGCTGTGCTCAATCTTGCCATGACATGAAACAGTCTTCCACAACCTCACCTTGGTAGCAGAGTCTGGCTATTCCTCACCCAGTTTTAAGCCTCCTACACAGCTGTTTCTGTTTCAGTTAATGACTGTGTTTCAACCTACGTGTGACATTGATGATCATTAGCACCTATTTGGTATAATTGGTTAATCATACACCTGACTATAATCCTACAAAATCCCTGACTTTGTGCAAGTATACCTATAAGAATTGATGCTGGTTTGAAGGCAAAAGGTAGTAACACCAAATATTGATTTGATTTAGATTTTTCTTTTGTTTGCTCACTTTGCATTTTGTAAATTGATAACAATAAACAATCATTATTTATATTTCTGAAAGCATTCTTTGTTTACTGCATTTTTTCACACCTGCCTAAAACTTTTGTACAGTACTATATGTATAAAATTAGCAGTGTTCTTTTTAATTTCATCCATATATATATATATATATATATATATATATATATATATATATACACACACACACAGTGTATTACATAAAAAAAGCACACACACCATACCTCAGCAAACAATGGAGAAAAAATTGTTGACAAACTCTGTGACAAAGGCCTCTTTGGAATGTCTTGTACCTATAGAATATAACAGAAATATTTTCAGTAAAAACAATAGACACTGCAACATTACTGAACAAAATGAGTAAAACAAAAATTTAGGATTACCTTTTAACTACAAAAGTCAAAGCAAGAAACCATTATATATTGATTAGCTGAAGTACCTAGAGTTCCTGGGTATATCTGTTTAAGGTAAGAAATCAATTACAGTACTTATCTTTTTTTTTTTAAAATGTTGACCTGTTTGTCAAAGCTGGCTGAAATATAAGTGCCCCAGTCGTTATCTACACTACTGCTGCAATAACTATCAATTTCTCTGCTCTTCTGAGTCAAGAATTTGTTCTTTTTGTGTATGATTGGATTCCATAATTGTGGTAACAACCTTGGTGGGTTGGAACACTTCTTTGTATTTTCTGGTTTACTATGGTTTCATGAAAATATATTTAATCCCACCTCAATAAAATGGATGGCTCTACACTACTACTGCAATAACTATCAATTTCTCTGCTCTTCTGAGTGAAGAATTTGCTCTTTTTGTGTATGATTGGATTCCATAATTGTGGTAACAACCTTGGTGGGTTGGAACACTTCTTTGTATTTTCTGGTTTACTATGGTTTCATGAAAATATATTTAATCCCACCTCAATAAAATGGATGGCTCTACACTACTACTGCAATAACTATCAATTTCTCTGCTCTTCTGAGTGAAGAATTTGCTCTTTTTGTGTATGATTGGATTCCATAATTGTGGTAACAACCTTGGTGGGTTGGAACACTTCTTTGTATTTGCTGGTTTACTATGGTTTCATGAAAATATATTTAATCCCACCTCAATAAAATGGATGGCTTGTTGAAAACCGAAGAATGCATCTATAGTAGGTGGGGCCAGGGTGATTGAGGTCCACAGACATCGCTGAAGGTCTCTGTACTATTACAGGAGACCCACACCAGTGTCAGTATACGATAATGTTACAAAGATTCATTCAACTTTAGTTTACAATTGCTACAAATCAGAATACTGTATTGGCATCAAAGCTTAAATTAATAGCTGCTTCATTTTAAAACAGACCTTTTTTATTTTGTACTTGATATACTTTATTAATCCCCAAGAGAAAATTATCTTGTCGCATGACTTTTTGGGGTCAGAGCACTTTTAACAGCACACCCTTGAGGCAACTTTCAGGTTTAGGGCATTGCTCATGGGCCCAATGGAGTAGGATAACTTGTAGCGCTGCCACATAAAGATAATATGTTTTCTGATGTCGATCGGGTGTTGTGGGGAACATTCTTACAGCCAGAGATTGACAGCGGTGCCCCAGAGGTGGAACTTCCAGCTTTACTGTTTTTTTCGGGGAGTGATTTGCATAAAGCGCGCTGTTTTAAAGAGAGAAGAGGAAGAGGAGGAAAAAAGTAAAAAAAAAAAAAAAAAAAAAGAGCATCGGATAATTAAAAAAACAAATCAGCTACTGCACTGGCCATGTAAGAAGTCTAGGAGCTCCTACAGTCCTCTGAGAAGGTGGAAGGTCTTCGTTTGATCGGGGAATCTAATGTTCCACTAATTCCTATGGACTCGGGTGAGCTATTTCAAAGGACTTACTACATTATATCATGGCGCAAGACTGACTGTATGTCTTTTATGACGAAGAGGTGATTGTGCTTGTAGTCCGCAATTTTCAGGACTCCTCGTTTGCCTGCCGGGAGTTGCGGGGCGGAACAGTGGACAAATGTGGATCTATTTATCATCTCTGGAAGGGGAACTGGGGGAATGAATATTGTTATTTATGTTGTTTATGTGATGTAATGTTTTGATAGATATTGACTATACTTTTGGTGGGCTATAAATGCATTTGTATTAAGGGACTGTTTTGTGTAGAATAAAGGGTATACGGGAAATTTATTGGGATGTGATATTGGCCTATCCTTTTATCATCTGCCGTCACCTAGGACAGATTAGTGGTAGAAATCGTCTCTTGTTAGCGCTCGAGACGAATTGTTACAAACATATGGCAGTAACAGATCTGAATCACCAACCTTCCAGATACCAGTGCAGATACTTAGCCACAAAGCCATCACTCTGCCCTGACTTGAATGCCTGCCATCAAGAAACTGTAGACGTTATTAATGCCACTCTCAGTTGTTCTCTTTATGCTATATTCTGAACATCAGACACTAACATTCTTTAAAAAAAATCATGTTTCTTTCTGTTTCATTGTAGCTTATCTTAATTGTACCCATAATATGCAGATGTAAAACAATGCTTGGTTTTTCAAAAATGTTTTTGCTTTGATAAAAATGTATGTCATCAGTTAATTTCAGAGTTCATTTCACATGTACACAGTGCAATAAAATTCATATCTGCACATTTGACCAACGCGGAGAAGGACACCACTGTACTTGTCTCTTGGAATTAACTTCATTGTATTCTGATGTAAATTTCTATCCACC
Organism: Erpetoichthys calabaricus; assembly: GCF_900747795.2. Lineage (NCBI taxonomy): Eukaryota > Metazoa > Chordata > Cladistia > Polypteriformes > Polypteridae > Erpetoichthys > Erpetoichthys calabaricus. The sequence continues at coordinate 62,969,429 of NC_041397.2, read as the reverse complement.
CATTTTCTAAACTTGCTTATAATACTGCATCACAAAAAAAATAGCCGTGAGCAAAACAACAAAGTTTTCTTTTGATTATGGTTTAGCTAAACTGCTCACAACCACTAAACTCAGACAAAAGCAGTCTTTTGGATATTCCACATGGCTACACAACCCACAATGAGAAAACATGGCATATTGTTAGGCAAAAGCTCTAATCCGGAGAGACAATAAATTGTTCTCCAAAAAAGTTGGAAACAAAAAAAAAACAAAACGTTGCAGTATTAAATGAGATCCTGTTTTGACCAGTACAAAACTGTTAATAATAGTGTCCTCCCATTAGCCTCAGTACCTGATAGGAATTATAGTCCCAGAGTCTGCACTACATTTTGGCTGCCATCCTCCATTATAACCCCTCTCCTCAATATACCAAATGGCCTATATTTCAAAGCTGGACCAATGGCAACACACATGCACAATATCTGAATTAGCAGACTAACTTTTACAATCATTAATTGCATTTTACAAAGGTTTAGGACTTCAATTCCCAGCACATATTACAATTAATCACATTTAGATGGAAACACAAAAACATATGATGGAGCATCTGCTACAATATCTAAACTGTTAAATGATTTTATATATGGCAGTAGTTCTGCTAAAACTAGGTTAAAAAACTCTAAGGGGTTCAACAATTTATTGAATGCTGTAAGTTTAACTAAGAATTGGTAAATTATAGCTGAGGAACACACCCTTTGATTTAGCCTGAATGGCAGTCAAAATCAGTGCACCACTCACAGAAAAGAAATATCTAGCCTTCAGCTGCCTTTAATGCATGTATTAAAATACTGAAACCATAATTTTGTCTCTTTATATATATAAAATCCAACATCCGTCTGTCTGTCGGCTTTTCATGAGAGAAATACTTAACAGATTTAGATTGGATTTTATTCCCTATAATTTGCTTGAACATTCCGGGTGATTTTGTGACTTCTCTCATAGCGCAAAGTATTATAGTTCAGTTGGGGCACCAATTTATTTGCACATATCCGAGAGACATGCTTTGGGCCAAGGAGAGGGTGAGACGGGACGTCAGGAGTAGGGAGCTGGACGGGCCCATCCTCAGTTATGCACCAGCCTCAATTCAAGTCGCTCTACCTCTCGTCACATGTTCAGCAGATATTATCATCTAGAGATTGTTAAAGAGCAACATTTGATGTTTGAGAGAGAGAGAGAGATCATAGCTATGTGTGTTTTAGAGGGTACCTGCTCATTGGCAGAGATATCACGGCCACATGCTCTTCTCCCCACACAGTGGATGCTCTCCCATCAGAGCTGAACACGATCAGATACAGTGGGAACGTTTCACGTTAGAGTGTACACTACTACAGCTGTTAGTGTATAAAGAAAATTTGGACATGTGCGTCCATAGGCTTTGTGCCCTACAAACTAAATTATTCCTGACACTGATCCTTCTGATCATAAAATAGGTTATTACGGTAGCAACTGACGAGAAGAATTCCTAAGTTATTGCAGAATTACAGTAATTGACGGTTCCACTAGAGTGCCTCTTTCTCTTTCACAATTTGGATCAAAAACTAATCAGCACTTCGTCACCTTGCAACAGGCTTAATTTTTGAGTTTGGTATTTTTCTGCTGAGCTGTTTTAGCTCAAGACCATCCTCGAGAAACTGCAACACACAGACACACACCCATAATTGATATAAATGTTTTCAGTATTAAGGAATCCTAAAACGTTGAGATCCGTCAAAAACCGGAGATCGAAATTTTTGACGAAACCAAAGCTTTCACTCCTCCCCCACAGACAATAGGTTATGGTGGAGGGAGGGCACAAAACAAAAAAACACAAACATTTCTCTTTCTATATCAGACACTAATGGGGAAAACTAAAGACAATCATTACTGGACTTTGCAAATCCATTTCAGTGTACAATTATATTCACACTTGTTGTTTTCTCTATATATTGCAAAATAAAAAAATTTTCTAAATAAAAAAACCCTACCCTGAAATTGTTTTCTTTTGTGATATTATTTCAATGAGGGTGGCACAGTGGTAGCACTGCTGCCTCTCTAGAAGGAGGCCAGGAATTCACGTCCCAGATCCTCCCTGCATGGAATTTGTGGGTTTCCGTCAGGTGTGCTGGTTTTCTTCCACAGTCCAAACACAAGCTGGATAGGTGCACTGGTGAAGCTGAACTCTCCCTTATGTATTCACCCTTAGATGAACCGGCATCCTGTGCATGAATTGTTCCTGCCTTGCTCTATTTACTTGCTGGGATAGGCTCCAGCTGCCCTAAAACCCTGCTCAGGATTAAGCAAGTTTAGAAAAATGGATGGATTAAAAGCTTTGAAACTTAAAATTATGATTATTTCTTTAATATAAAAATGTTTTATGTTAGAAATACATTTCAGTAAATAAAAAGGAAAAATGTTTTATGCCTATTTCCAGTATTAGACTGTGTCATTTCAAAGCTACATACTTAATTTTTGTGATTTACAATCTAAATATACTGACAAAGTGGAACTAAAAAACTATCCAAAGTCAGTACCTAAAATGGAGTTAAGCTATTTAGACTTGAAAAGCAGAATTTTATGCACTTATTTTTAATTAACCCAAAGGATAAAATACTTAATCATCTTAATTTTATTGAAATTTTTAATTTTATTAAATAATTGTAACTGCTTATTAATTTTTGAATACTTCCATTTTGTCTCCTGCTAACATTAATTACCAAATAAACTCCTTCAATCTCACTTTACAGTTTACTGTACAGTCTGAAGACCAGAAATTAGTCCAGTACCACTTCATTCAATCAACTTGACATGCTTACTATAGTACAAACACCAAAACCTCATTACCCCGATTAAGCATCCTTACTTGTACAGTATTTTACTCCAAACACTGCTCTACAAAGATTCCCTTTAAATCATTTCAGTAAACAGTCTTTTTGATATTGTACACTTTTCAGATCCAAACCCTTATTGTTCAGATGTTATTGTTTCATCTTCAATGAGAAAAATGATATAGTTATTTATTTTAAATCCTTCTATTTATATACAAATGCTCCTATGTGTAGTTACTGTCCTGGTCAAAATTTAGAGAACAGGAAGATTGTGAATTAATTATAAATCAATAAATGCAGTCTGCTTCAAATCCAAAACTGAAAAATCAGCTGCACATATTTTTCCCCAAACATATCACATCTGTATTTTCCGGTCAAATGCTAATTTGTATAATTGAATAATTATAATTAATGTCTACATTGAAATGTGTTAAGAAACCAATTAGTCCCAGGCAGACAGGGTGTTTTGAAATTGGATCCTTACATTTTTGCCATAAAATGGTGATGCAGATGTCCATAATTTACCATACATGCACTTTAGAGCAGAAAGTAATACTTGATACGTTAATTTACTGTGTTCAGCACCAGTGGATTTATTAAAAATAACTAGTTTTTAACACATCCTAGAAAACATGTGATGGATTGCAGGTTACCTATTAAATCATCTCCCTTAGGATCATTTACACATTTAGACAACTTTAGCATTGCTTTTGTTAGTGTGAAAACACAGGCCCTAAAATTGAGCCCTGCAGGAACCCATTTCTGACAACTCCTACTCACACCACTGCCTGTTGTTTTCAGTGTTTATGCAGGAGCAGTCTGTAGGTTTTCTGCTTTTTAAGGGGTACTTTATGAAAATCTGGGATATAGGATGTCAAATGCACGATTGTTATTTATCACTTCAGTTAGTTCTTCAAAAAGATCTAGGATAATAAGTAAAACAGGAATCCCATTTTTAGTCAGGGATGTTTCTGGTATTAATTTTGATCTGGTCTTACTCTTAACCAGTAAACTTTTAACAACATGTTAGATGAAAGAAAATTGAAAAAATGCCCTAAGAGTAGTCTGGAGTAAGGATGCACTCATTCAGATATATTCATATGGGTAAAAAAATTATACTACAAAAACTAGAAAGACAACTCTTTAATCTATTTTTTTCATAATACAGGATCTGATCTTTAATACATTTGTCAGGTGGTTAGGTTATACAAGTAAAACAGCATGATTCACAATGCTGATAAATGTTTTGCTAGTGGACCACTGTCACTGCTTAGGTGCTATTCTTTCTTTGTAGCAAATAAAGGAAGAAGAAGCATACACCTCCCATGGAGGATATGTTTACATGTTCATACATAAAGGGAATAAATACACTCAGTAAAGTAAAAATATAGGCAACAATGACCATTACTTGTCAAAAATAAGTGGGAAGGTGGATAACCTAAGCAATATGTATCATGTTTGGTCTACAATGTTACAGAACTGCTATTAATACTTGTTTATACCAAGCAGGTTGAAACAAAGAAGTTTACTGCTAGTCTTTCTCTCTTCTTTTTCTTTTTTTCGTTTAACAGGCCACATGGTATAAAATTTTTTTTAAGTGCTTCAGAAATTAAATCACTGAATTTTAGTGTTCACAAGTGCTCTTAAAGAAAGTGCAGAAACTACGCAACACTTCATTTTTGTAAATGTGCTGACAGGAAAATGGCCTTAAGCTATAGAGAAGCCTGCATTTACCTGTTTCATTAATTACAACAAAACTGAAATAACCAAAAATAAAAAAATTCTGTAAAGTAATGTAAAAATACAACAGGTGCTACATGAGGAACTGAAAATACTACAAGACTGTATTGGAATGCTCAAAACAGAACAAAAGCTGAGTAGACAGATGTAACACATGCAGTAAACTTTTAAGTAATGAAATAATTATACATGATGAAATACAGTATATTCTCTGTTTTAATATAACTAACAGCACTACTCTGGGGTAAGTCTTTTATTTAGCAGTTACTTACACAGCACAGACCACTTCAGTCGTGTTTGACTTAAAGTACGCATACCTTACAGTTGTGGCAATTAGCAGCTCCTGGTGCCAGTTAGGCTTAGGGTAGGGGATTATGGCTATGAATAGTCGCACGCGGGTCCACTGATCCAGGAATTAAATTCTTAATTAAATTTTCTTTTATTTAATTGCATGAGATACTAATTCTAGACATTTAAAATTTTTCATTAAGGCCATTAGGCTCTATTGTGTCTAAGGCTCCAATCCATTCTTTTTCTTTTCTTAATCTATATGTCTTGTTCCAGTATGGTTGGTGTTCTATGGGAAAAAATATCGGGGAATGTACAGACTGTGCAAAGTGGGTATACAATAGAGTCTGACGTGTCTGATTTTCTATCACCCTAGGATATTGGACACATCTTGCTCTAATTGAATTTTTAGTCTCACCAATGTAAATTCGTCCACATTTATTGCATTGAATGCCACAAATGCAATTAGTGGAATTTATTGTAAGATTTTGAAATATCGGGCAAGGTCATCCACTCCCGCATCACACATGGAAACCGCTCTAGCCACACTACCATGCCCTTACCTGAAGACACGAGTCTGGCGATTATTTAAAACTATGCCAGCCAGCCGTGGACCTCACTTTACCATAGACACACCTTGAATGGTCACTGTTCACCACTAGTCCTATATTCTCCGTGGCAAATTCTGCTTGTTTTCTTGTAATGCTGGAGGTATTAATTCCATTACTTAAAATAATGTGATGAGGGCTAACAGCATCTGCTTTAGATCCAATGCACCGCAGAAGATCTTTGCTTTCACAATCTAAGATCACCCTCTAGGTAGGGAAATGTGAATTTCTTCACTCTTTTGGCTTTAAAAGTTCTAATAACAATTTACTTTCTGTTAAGCATTTGTTTAAGAGAAAATATGTCTCATTAAAATATATGAACAAAACTTTGTCTGGGTGCAGAACCCTATCATAGAAATCAGTTTTTAAGTCTAAGGAAAGATAAAAAAAAATGCTGCATTTTCAAATGGTTAATTAAGCATTAAATTGGTGCAAATAAAGTACATTTATTTGCACTGATGCTGAAATTGAAACCCCTATATACGGAACCACAGATTGTCTGAAAACTATAGCATTCATGAGGTACAGTTTCATTTAATGGTTTTATAAAATTGTCATCATTAATTTTATAGTTTTCCTTCTCTGAAGCTTGAGATGTAAATTACCTGTCTTAATGTTGTAAAGAAAACAAAAATGTAACTTGAAAAAAGTTACTCCATTTTAGATAATAAAAAAGAACACTGGGGGTTAGGAATGATGAGTTAGGGAAAATACAATTATAAAATGATTTGAAGACAAACAGGATAACACATAAGTCTTGAGTATTTCTGCATACACAGTGAATAAAAAAAATATTTTTCTTTGTTCCAGATTTTATTTTAACAAACTGTGCAGCTACTTGAATTTTAGTAACAATAATAGTGCTTCCTTTTAGTCTGTTCTGGCTACTGCGCTCTATGCATGCATAAAAGTGTTAATAAACTACCTGTTCTAGCACTGCTGTCTAAAACCTAGGGGAATTTTATTCATACAGAACAGGAATGATAGGTGGCAGTGGCTAAGAATAAGGCTGCTGTCTCATGGACCCAACACCCTAGGTTCAAAATCCACCCTTCCCTTGCTGTCTGTGTGGAGTTCCCTGCAAATTTGCAAGTCTGGTTTTGGGTACTCTGTTTTTAATCCTAAACCATAAGAGGTGTGTGTGTCTCCTGAACTGGTGTACAGTCTAGAGTTGGGTCATGTCTTAACCTAATGTTGTCAGGATAAGATCTGGTACCCAATAGTCTTAACTTGGATTAAACAGGTTTGTGTGTGTGTGTGTGTGTGTATATATATATATATATATATATATATATATATATATACACACATATATATAGTGTTAAATTAAATTATCACCTTATTTCTTTCTAATTCCTCTGGTTGTGCAGCACCATTCTGTAGTTTTTTGGGATCCTTTTCTTTGATTGTAAAAATCCAGTCTCCAGGATCATTACCACCAGATGCTTGTCCATCTTGCTCTCTGAAAAATAAAAAGAAAGCTAATGTTATAAATTAGCAATGTGAATTCTTTGTAAAGTTAAATTTTCATTCTTTCCATACTAATGAACATATTTAAAAATAAGATTGTAATGCTTGAAACAAATGCAAAAAGTCTGCTTAATATTTTAATATTAACTTAATTTATTTGAAAATATTTAAATTTAGGAAAACTAAACATAAGTGCTCCAGCATATTCTGGATCTGCCTCTCAGTATTATCCCAGTGGGTTGTGCCTTGTGCACTTCTCAAAGGAGACACCTAGGGAGCATTTGTAATGCCTGTAAGGTGAATGCAAGCATACACCATTATTTTCCTTCCACCCTAGGGGTTAGTTTACTGGACAGATACATCAGCATATCTTTCTCTAAAACTCCTGAACACAGTGGCCCCTTTGATCTGAGGGGAACAGGCGGAAGCATGGTTCACCTGTGAAGAAGACCTGATAACTATGCTAACAAGTCCAACAAAGTATAGGTCTGGCTCAAGCTAGTTGGGTGTCATATCTACGAGGTGTGAACAAAGGGCCTCTAACAGGTTGCTGTGCACTAAGGCAGGCAGCATGGAGTCTGGTTTTCATTGTTCTTTCAACTAATGAAGACATTGTGCTTGTCAGAAGTTTTAGCAGCAGTACAGGTAGTACATCTAAAACAATCTCTGATAGACTAGCCTGATAGGCTGATCCAGCTCTGGTGTAGTCACCTAAGGGATAACTAAACCCTCACTTGAATGGTCACGTCTGCTGCCAGTTTGTTGAAAAATTGCCTGGAGATGAGACACAGTGGAGCAGCTACAACCATACTGTTGGGAATGACTACACAACATGCCTGCAGTATGCCAACATTACATTTGGTGACATTCAAGGCTTGGAATTCAACAAAATCTGGGCAAGTGTGATATTTGTCTTGCCATAACCCAAGTTTTGAATTAAGGCCTTTTAAAGGTGATATGATCCTGCATTAATTAATATGGAGGCTGTCTGATAAAATGTATCAATGAATTTTTGCAGGTTCTTAAATAACAGTTCAAAATGAATATTCATGCATTTGGTAGACTTTTTTGTTATTACTTATGCTATAAAGTACTTTTAATTTTAATTTTGCCCAATATGCATTCTAGAAAACAACATGCCTTCTTTTGGACTTCCACAATGCATGGCATGGTAACATGAAATGTTACTGAACACTGATATCTGTAGTTTCTGGAAGAGCTGGGCATTCTAATTTGCATTTAATTTGTCAAAAGGCTATTGGATAACACTATACTGTAATAATGGTATACAGCAGCTGATGATAAAATATTTAACTTTCCCTATTTAACTGCACCCAATTTACTTGTGGTTTTGAGTATGTTTTGAAAAAATAGATCTTTTCATTAAATATTTTGGAACTGTTTAGCTTCTCACCTACAGGATTGCTGCTGTTGTACTGACAAAGAGTTTAGGATACTAAATTTTTGTCTTAGTCTAGTTGTAGGTAAAATTGTGTTTTATTTCTATTCCCTTGTGCTCGCTTTTTTATAATTTTCTCTGTTGCTTTGATGCTCACACCTTTATTCTGCATGTATTTTAACTTGTTTTGTAAGTCCCTTGGACAGAAGCGTCTGCTAAACAATAATATACAGCAAATTACAGAGTCATAAAAATTTGACCAACATGATCCACATGCACACATACAATATATACACACATAAATAACAACAATATACAGCAAATTACAGAGTCGTAAAAACTTGACCAATATGACCCACATGCACACATACAATATATACACACTAAGTTTAGAAGGATAAGGACAAACAACCAAAATAACAAAAGTATATAGTATGTGATTCTACCTTAAAAATACTGAACACAAAACAAATCTGACAGAATTACTTATCCAAGTTGCTAAACAACAAATAAAGCACCTTAACTTTTACTTACGAATCTGATTCCTCTGAACTTGACTCATCATGGGTCTGCTCTGCCTTCCATCTTTTGTATCTGTCTATGAGCTCTGTTAAGTATGATGTTTTCTTGGCATGTCGTACAATAAATTTGTGCTTCAAGAGCTCTTTTGCTGTTGGTCTCTAAGGGGTCAAAAGCATGTTACAAAAAGTTAGTATATATCTTTAGTAAATAAAGTCATATAATTTTAAGTATTGTTAAGCATTAGATTTAGTGTTATATTAATCAATACAAAGGTATAACATTAACAACAAACAAAATAACCATAATAATCTGCTAGGAAAGGGGATCTATAAGCAATGAACTTGCCTTATTCTGTAAAAATTTCTGTGACTATTGCATTTGTTTTCTGGCACACCTTACAAGGAGACAGTGCACAATTACTAACATCAGTTTGAAAACGTAAAAATTTTAAAAGCTTAAACACTTTCCATGGTGCAGGTCTAATGACTATGGCCCTCTTAATCCTGTGAATAGATAATTCAAATTCTAATTCTTAGATGCATGCCAGACTGCTAAACTTTGCAACCAATAGCTGTCCGTCTTCTGACCCCATTGCCATCAAGGTCATCAATCATAAAGACACTCATCCAAAGTAAATTTTAAGGTGAGAGTATAGGTTGCAAATCAATTTTTTCATTAGACCAGTAGGAGTTCTTTTCTTTTCTCTGGGCTGAGGTTGCATAATTTCCCACTGTCTTGCTTTGTTTTAAATGGGTTTCAAAATTTTACAGAAGGAAGCCCACTGGGTAGGCAAATCTGCATAGGTGCCTTTTATGAGTTGCAGACTGAATTCTTGGCTGTGGCGCAAGGATGGGATGGGCACAGTGAGTAATGTACAGAAGCAGTATATATTTGTGTAAATCATGAAAATACAAAGACAAAAGAATATACTACACCATGAAATTATGACTAAGGAAAATATCACATGACAAAATGTGACAGGAGTATGCATGTGTTTCAAATGCAATGAGAGCACTGTGAGAGCCAGCAAGTGAAAACTTGTATGAGATTCAATTCAGAGTGGAAAAGGTACAATTTCATAAAAGGACTATGTGCTCTGTTTGCTGGTTACATAAACATATAGTGATGTTAATATTTGACTCAAATTCTGATCTGATCCACTTTAATTATGATCACTGATATCTTAAATAAACACATAAAATTACAGAAAACATGTTTTTCCAACTGAAATATTTGTAGTGGACTCTTCATGTACATTATAGGACAAATACATTGAAATAATATAGTGAATTAAAATATTTTCATAATCTTTAAGACATCAAGCACAAATTCTAGCCTATTATGGATATTATATCACTTAGGATTTGTCCATTAGAGGGTTGCAATTAGACAATGCTTACTACAGAAGTAAGGGCTTTAAGGAAATAACTAACATTGGACATGGTTATAGTTCTCTGCATGGCACATTCACACACACACACAAAGTCAATTTAATGAAATCAAACGAAAAAATACATTTTTTTTGACAGAAACATAACATTTTCACTTATGGTGGGCACTAGAAAAGATGCAAAGTCCAAGCATTATGAGGTAGCAATGCTACACAGAAATAATTTTCTATTCGTGTTTCTGCTGTAATTTCATTATATCATAGATTCAGACCTTGGCATTAGTAGAAAACAGTACTGTGTATTAAACTGTTGAAGATAGTATTACTGCATGTGGGTCTGACATGGTGATAGGAGACTCAACTGTATACTGTGCTATTGCTGCCATATCCAAAATAAATCTCCAGAACCTCAATCAAATGAAACTATGGAAAAACAAAGTACCGTATTTTTTGCACCATAAGACGCACCTGACCATTAGACGCACCTAGGTTTAGAGGAGGAAAACAAGAAAAAAAATATTCTGAACAAAATGGTGCACTAATATGTTTAATAAAATATAGCAGAATAATATTTCAACCATGTAAATTCAACAGCGGTATTAAGAAACATCATCACTGTCATTAACAAATAAGGAGAGACTTTAAGGTTCAAGCACTCTTCTAGTTTTATGGAAACCCCAAGAACTCCTCATCGCTAGTGTCAGAATTTATGAAGCTCAGTTGCTCACAATCAACAGGTACAATGGTTGTGGATTTCAGGCACAAGGGGACTACACCTGAGGAGAGGGAGAGGCTGAATATGTGTGTAAATACCTCCGCTAATTGGTCAGCGCAGGCCTGGAGCACACATCCTTGCACATTATCAGGACCTGCTGTCTTCCTTGTATTGATGTTTTTGAGTGCCCACTGCACATCGTGTATGTGTACGACTACAGGCTGTGAGTCTCCGGTCAGCTTGAAGCTGACTGGAGTCTGGTTATTGTCCTTGTCAAACCGTGCAAAGAAACTGTTAAGTTCCTCTGCTAGGTTGGCATTGTTATTGGCCAGTGTGTATTGTACGTAATTTTTCTTTTTGTAATCCGTGATTAATCAGATGCCTTGCCACATCCGCTGTGACTCTGAGTTACTGTCAAAGTCCTCCGCCATCCGTTGTTTCTACATTAGTTTAGCAGACTTGATGCCCTTCTTGAGGTTAGCTCTGGCAGCTCTATAGGCTGAGGTGTCTCCTAATTTAAAGGCTTTGTCCCGTTCCGTGAGCTGCTGTTTGACTTCACTATTCATCCATGGTTTCTCATTTGGGTAGACCTTGATCCTTTTGTTGAGAGTGACATTGTCCACACAGTAATTAATAAATGACAGCACAGATGAAGTATATGTCTCTAAGTCTGTCTGATGAAAAAATATATTCCAGTCTGTTTGTTCAAAGCAGTCCTGGAGTTGGCAAATGGCAGCTTCAGGCCAAACTTTAACAGTCTTGCTAATTGGATTAATACTGTTGATAAGGGCTTTGTGTGCTGGAACAAGAAACAAAGAGAGATGATCAGATTTGCCAAGGTGGGGGCGTGGAATGGCATCTTTTATGTTTGTATAGACATGGTCTAAGGTGTTTTCCCCTCTGGTTTTACAATGTACATGCTGATAAAATCTGGGGAATACATCCTTAAGATTTGCTTGATTAAAATCCCCAGCAATGATAAAAACTGCATCAGGGTGCGAGTTTTGTTGTTTACTAATAATGTCAAAAACAATTTTTCAAGCGCTGATTTAACATTAGCCTGAGGAGGTATGTATACTGCCATAACAATAACGACGGTATGTTCTCTCGGTAGGTAAAACAGTTGGCATCTTAGCATCAGATATTCCATGTCCAGACAACAAAACTTGTTGATTGTAGTTATATTAGTGCACCAAGCATTATTAGTATAGACACATAGTCCTCCACCTGTTTTCTTGCCGGAATCGGGGGTTCAATTGGCTCGATGGAGCGTGCAACATGCAAGTTCAACTGCTGTGTCCGGTATGGTGGGATCCAGCCACGTCTCCGAAAAAATCAAAAGACAACAGTCCCTTGTAGTTTTATGTGTGGAAATATCCAGTCGGAGCTCATCCATTTTATTTGCGAGTGATCTAGTATTCGCAAGAACGACACTAGAAAGAGGGGTTTTATGCGAAGCAGCCTTTATCCTAGCTAGTAATCCTGCTCGCTTGCCTCTTTTTTGCTTCCTCTCCCTGCGCTGTCTGCGTCGTCGTCTTCCAAGTGTAGGAGTCAACATAAGTCCCGGTGATCTGCGAATCTCCTGTGGTATTGCTTCTGTGTTATCTTTGCTATTAGAGCCGATCTGTAGAAGCTTTTGATGACTGTAGTGGATGCTCGCTTCCGTGTGTAAAACGATGAAAGTCAATATTAAGAACAATAATAGCAGAAAAAAAGCACCTATTCAGGGAGCACAAAGCCACAGCGTCTGTGTAGCGCCGCCATTCACATATAATGCACAAAGCACCTATTGTGATAACCCAAGTGTGTCTGTCAATCTGTCTGTCTGCTTACAACAACTCAGCCTTCAATGGACCAATTCTGTTGAAAGGTAGTACACTTATTCTTTAAGAAAATTTGTTGACAGAGTTCAATATTTGTTCAGAAGCACTGGTAAATTTTCAAACTTGTCTATCTTAAAAACAGGGAAACATTATGTGCAACTTAAACTACAATTAAATTTACTGCTTTATTTTAACTTGACAGTGCTTACACCAACTTGTATATTTTCTACTTCCAACAGGCAGTATATATCTCCAAAACAAGTTAATGAAACACCAGCAGACTGTGTGCACAGGCAGAATGTTACTGGCTGCTACTGGCTGTTTTTTATAGGTGGTCAATCCAGCATCTGCAAGTCCAGCTGAGCATGCAGAAACTTTCCTGTCAGCAAGTTGTTTCTACATTATGAAGTCTTTCCAGCGGTTTGACCACAAACAAAAGAAAACCACTGCATCAACATTTCACTCCTTCTGATGCTTTAAGCCAGTGTTTCCCATGGATCAATACTGGTCCCACAGACACTTTGTGCCACAATGGTTAAAAAGAATTGCAACTTAAACGATCTTCCTAACTGTAAAATTATTACATACAAACAAGAAAAATAAAACATTATCTAGATATGAATGTAGTATCCTGGGGCATGACCATTTCACCAACACTATAATTTACTAGGGTGACCACACATCACAGTGACAGGAACAGTGCTGATAAATAACTGAAGAATATCAAAGTGTCCCAATTTTTAACAGGCTGTCCATCTTAAAGTTTTTCAGTTTCGCAAACACTACTGAAACAAACACTGTCACAATATATTTACAATTTGCATGAAACTCCATGATGGTATACTCCAGTTGATTAAGGATCAAGAAGCAGACAGAGTTTAAACTGCATGTATTTGTTTATACTACAAACAGTGTGTGCAACCTTATATGTTTACAGTATTTGTGAAAGTGTTTTTTTTTTCCTGTGCCCTAATCCATCTCTGATGATAAATGAGGAATTATAAGGATGGATTTTAAGCGCGGTCATACATGCAATAGCTTTTTAAGTCCCATTTTAATGAAAATTATTAAAGCCACACAATCTCAAGCACAGAAGGAATTAATTTCAAATTTTTAAACTTACAGTAATCCCTCCTCCATCGCGGGGGTTGCGTTCCAGAGCCACCCGCGAAATAAGAAAATCCGCGAAGTAGAAACCATATGTTTATATGGTTATTTTTATATTGTCATGCTTGGGTCACAGATTTGCGCAGAAACACAGGAGGTGGTAGAGAGACAGGAACGTTATTCAAACACTGCAAACAAACATTTGTCTCTTTTTCAAAAGTTTAAACTGTGCTCCATGACAAGACAGAGATGACAGTTCCATCTCACAATTAAAAGAATGCAAACATATCTTCCTCTTCAAAGGAGTGCGCGTCAGGAGCACAGAATGTCACATAGATAGAGAAAAGCAAACAAATCAATAGGGCTGTTTGGCTTTTAAGTATGCGAAGCACCGCGGCACAAAGCTGTTGAAGGCGGCAGCTCACAACCCTTCCGTCAGGAGCAGGGAGGGAGAGAGAGAGAGAGAGAGAGAGAGAGAGAGAGAGAGAGAGACAGAGTTTGTTTTTCAATCAAAAATCAATACGTGCCCTTCGAGCTTTTAAGTATGCGAAGCACCGTGCAGCATGTCGTTTCAGGAAGCAGCTGCACAAAAGATAGCAACGTGAAGATAATCTTTCAGCATTTTTAGACGAGCGTCCGTATCGTCTAGGTGTGCGAACAGCCCCCCTGCTCAATCCCCCTACGCCAGGATCAGAGAAAGTCAGCGCAAGATAGACAGAGAAAAGTAATTTGGGTAGCTTCTCAGCCATCTGCCAATAGCGTCCCTTGTATGAAATCAACTGGGCAAACCAACTGAGGAAGCATGTACCAGAAATTAAAAGACCCATTGTCCGCAGAAATCCGCGAACCAGCAAAAAATCCGCGATATATTTTTAAATATGCTTACATATAAAATCCGCGATGGAGTGAAGCCGCGAAAGGCGAAGCGCGATATAGCGAGGGATCACTGTATTCATTTATATAGGGTATGTAATTGGCACTTGCAAATTGTCACTGTATGTGAATATGAGGTGTGTTTGTATGTTTATGTACGTACAGTGGTGTGAAAAACTATTTGCCCCCTTCCTGATTTCTTATTCTTTTGCATGTTTGTCACACAAAATGTTTCTGATCATCAAACACATTTAACCATTAGTCAAATATAACACAAGTAAACACAAAATGCAGTTTTTAAATGATGGTGTTTATTATTTAGGGAGAAAAAAAAATCCAAACCTACATGGCCCTGTGTGAAAAAGTAATTGCCCCCTTGTTAAAAAATAACCTAACTGTGGTGTATCACACCTGAGTTCAATTTCCGTAGCCACCCCCAGGCCTGATTACTGCCACACCTGTTTCAATCAAGAAATCACTTAAATAGGAGCTGCCTGACACAGAGAAGTAGACCAAAAGCACCTCAAAAGCTAGACATCATGCCAAGATCCAAAGAAATTCAGGAACAAATGAGAACAGAAGTAATTGAGATCTATCAGTCTGGTAAAGGTTATAAAGCCATTTCTAAAGCTTTGGGACTCCAGCGAACCACCGTGAGAGCCATTATCCACAAATGGCAAAAACATGGAACAGTGGTGAACCTTCCCAGGAGTGGCCGGCCGACCAAAATTACCCCAAGAGCGCAGAGACGACTCATCCGAGAGGTCACAAAAGACCCCAGGACAACGTCTAAAGAACTGCAGGCCTCACTTGCCTCAATTAAGGTCAGTGTTCACGACTCCACCATAAGAAAGAGACTGGGCAAAAATGGCCTGCATGGCAGATTTCCAAGACGCAAACCACTGTTAAGCAAAAAGAACATTAGGGCTCGTCTCAATTTTGCTAAGAAACATCTCAATGATTGCCAAGACTATTGGGAAAATACCTTGTGGACTGGTGAGTCAAAAGTTGAACTTTTTGGAAGGCAAATGTCCCGTTACATCTGGTGTAAAAGTAACATAGCATTTCAGAAAAAGAACATCATACCAACAGTAAAATATGGTGGTGGTAGTGTGATGGTCTGGGGTTGTTTTGCTGCTTCAGGACCTGGAAGGCTTGCTGTGATAGATGGAACCATGAATTCTACTGTCTACCAAAAAATCCTGAAGGAGAATGTCCGGCCATCTGTTCGTCAACTCAAGCTGAAGCGATCTTGGGTGCTGCAACAGGACAATGACCCAAAACACACCAGCAAATCCACCTCTGAGTGGCTGAAGAAAAACAAAATGAAGACTTTGGAGTGGCCTAGTCAAAGTCCTGACCTGAATCCAATTGAGATGCTATGGCATGACCTTAAAAAGGCGGTTCATGCTAGAAAACCCTCAAATAAAGCTGAATTACAACAATTTTGCAAAGATGAGTGGGCCAAAATTCCTCCAGAGCGCTGTAAAAGACTCATTGCAAGTTATCGCAAACGCTTGATTGCAGTTATTGCTGCTAAGGGTGGCCCAACCAGTTATTAGGTTCAGGGGGCAATTACTTTTTCACACAGGGCCATGTAGGTTTGGATTTTTTTTTCTCCCTAAATAATAAAAACCACCATTTACAAACTGCATTTTGTGTTTACTTGTGTTATATTTGACTAATGGCTAAATGTGTTTGATGATCAGAAACATTTTGTGTGACAAACATGCAAAAGAATAAGAAATCAGGAAGGGGGCAAATAGTTTTTCACACCACTGTATGTGAGTAAGAGTGTGATAGACTAGAGTCCTGCCGAGGCCTGTTTTTAACCTTTTGCCCAGTCTTAGTGGGATAGTCTCTGGCCCTCATAACTCTGAAATGGATTGAGGAGGTTCCAGAACCTACCTACTGAACTCAGTTCATTAAGGTCTATAGTGCCTGCATAGCCCTCGAAAGCACCTGAATGTTACACTATGCATACATTTTCTAACTTGTTTTGGTAATTAACTGAACATACTGACATAAGCAAAATTAGTTTGTTGAGAGCTTTTTATTGTTGTGAACATAACGTTTCTGGTACATTGTCAAGCCAAATACTTTCCAACAAGCTGTAAAAACTGAATCAGAATAGGTCTTTACTTTTTTAGTAACTGTAACTGCTAGATATTTGTACTTTTTGTAGTGCAATTAAATGAAACTGATCCAATTCAAGTTGAGGTACAAAATGGTTTATTCAAGTACATCTTCACTCTAGAATGTTGCAGTAATTATTAAGGATCAGTAATTCACAGCATTGTATCAGCATAAAGAATCATGTTTTGTTCAAATCTTCCTGTTACAATCCCATGGATGTCTAGCTGTTTGTGAAGGCAAATGACAGCAGTTCAAGAGAAACAGCAAACAGCATTGGTTACAATTAGCAGTCCTATGTGCTACATTCTACAACAAAAAGGTCAGATTTAAATATATTTAGAGCAACAGATAAAAGATAACAGGAGATAATCGGATGTCTGGAAAGTAGAGGCTGCCAGGGTATATTTTATACTAAACAATCACTAAAGTTTGGCAGCAAATGTCTCCCTTTGACATGCCTAGTTTAACCCTGTGTTATCATTGAAGGATGTACTTTCTCTATTCTTTTGTTTTTACCAGAATCTCATCTATCTATCTATCTATCTATCTATCTATCTATCTATCTATCTATTCCTATAGGATGCACCATAATGGCACAATTTTGATAGAAGATGCTGTGACAAATTTATTTAGAGCTAAAGAAAAAATGTATTCATGAAACAATGTAAACAAACTCTTAAGTAGCTGCACAGTTTTAGGATTAAAACTTGCATGAAGAGAAATAATTTAAATGTACAGTGGGTACGGAAAGTATTCAGACCCCCTTCAATTTTTCACTCTTTGTCATATTGCAGCCATTTGCTAAAATCATTTAAATTAATTTTTTCCCTCATTAATGTACACACAGCACCCCATATTGACAGACAAAAGAAAGAATTTTTGAAATTGTTGCAGATTTATTAAAAAAGAAAAACTGAAATATCACATGGTCCTAAGTATTCAGACCCTTTGCTCAGTATTTAGTAGAAGCACCCTTTTGAGCTAATACAGCCATGAGTCTTCTTGGGAAAGATGCAACAAGTTTTTCACACCTGGATTTTTGGATCCTCTGCCATTCCTCCTTGTAGATCCTCTCCAGTTCTGTCAGGTTGGATGGTAAACGTTGTTGAACAGCCATTTTTAGGTCTCTCTAGAGATGCTCAATTGGGTTTAAGTCAGGGCTCTGGCTGGGCCATTCAAGAACAGTCACAGAGTTGTTGTGAAGCCACTCCTTCATTATTTTAGCTGTGTGCTTAGGGTCATTGTCTTGTTGAAAGGTAAACCTTCGGCCCAGTCTGAGGTCCTTAGCACTCTGGAGAAGGTTTTTGTCCAGGATATCCCTGTACTTGGCCACATTCATCTTTCCCTCGATTGCAACCAGTTGTCCTGTCCCTGCAGCTGAAAAACACCCCCACAGCATGATGCTGCCACCGCCATGCTTCACTGTGGGGACTGTATTGGACAAGTGATGAGCAGTGCCTGGTTGTCTCCACACATACCGCTTAGAATTAAGGCCAAAAAGTTCTATCTTGGTCTCATCAGACCAGAGAATCTTATGTCTCACCATCTCAGAGTCCTTCAGGTGTCTTTTAGCAAACTCCATGCAGGAGTTGGCCTCTAAGCGGTATGTGTGGTGACAACCAGGCACTGCTCATCACTTGTCTAATATAGTCCTCACAGTGAAGCATGGCGGTGGCAGCATCATGCTGTGGGGGTGTTTCAGTTGCAGGGACAAGACGACTGGTTGCAATCGAGAGAAAGATGAATGTGGCCAAGTACAGGGATATCCTGGACAAAAACCTTCTCCAGAGTGCTAAGGACCTCAGACTGGGCCAAAGGTTTACCTTCCAACAAGACAATGACCCTAAGCACACAGCTAAAATAACGAAGGAGTGGCTTCACAACAACTCTGTGACTGTTCTTGAATGGCCCAGCCAGAGCCCTGACTTAAACCCAATTGAGCATCTCTAGAGAGACCTAAAAATGGCTGTCCACCAACGTTTACCATCCAAACTGACAGAACTGGAGAGGATCTACAAGGAGGAATGGCAGAGGATCCCCAAATCCAGGTGTGAAAAACTTGTTGCATCTTTCCCAAGAAGACTCATGGCTGTATTAGCTCAAAAGGGTGCTTCTACTAAATACTGAGCAAAGGGTCTGAATATTTAGGACCATGTGATATTTCAGTTTTTCTTTTTTAATAAATCTGCAACAATTTCAAAAATTCTTTTTTTTGTCTGTCAATATGGGGTGCTGTGTGTACATTAATGAGGGAAAAAATTAATTTAAATGATTTTAGCAAATGGCTGCAATATGACAAAGAGTGAAAAATTGAAGGGGGTCTGAATACTTTCCGTACCCACTGTATTTAAAAAGTTGTAAGTAACTGTAATCAGAGCCACGCAATTCCCCCAAAATAATTTCAAAAAACTGGATGAGCCCTTAGGCCAAACAGCTGTGACATAATGTACATTTTTTTTCTGACTCAGAAAAAACTAAACCACTAATTTAACCATGAGTTCAACTGCCTAAGGCAATTAAAGAAAACAACTACTACTAGTGGTAAATGGACTAAATAGGGTATTGGGGGGGTTATTGGACTTAAAGACCCTTAGATATTTTAAAGGTAAGGAGAAAACAGAAACTTTGAAACATACAGGGACACCATGGTAATACAATCATATATATATATATACCCTAAGTTCTTGTCAATAAGCCGCGGCTTATCTAAGGATAAAAGTTGTGAAAATGAAAAAATAGAATATCGGCTTATACATAAGTCCGGCTTATACATCCATCGCGGGGGTTGCGTTCCAGAGCCACCCGCGAAATAAGAATATCCGCGAAGTAGAAACCATGTGTTTATATGGTTATTTTTATATTGTCATGCTTGGGTCACAGATTTGCGCAGAAACACAGGAGGTTGTAGAGAGACAGGAACGTTATTCAAACACTGCAAACAAACATTTGTCTCTTTTTCAAAAGTTTAAACTGTGCTCCATGACAAGACTGAGATGACAGTTCCGTCTCACAATTAAAAGAATGCAAACATATCTTCCTCTTCAAAGCAGTGAAGCAAACAAATCAATATGTCTGTTTGGCTTTTAAGTATGCGAAGCACCGCGGCACAAAGCTGTTGAAGGCGGCAGCTCACACCCCCTCCGTCAGGAGCAGACAAAGATAGAGAGAGACAGAGTTTGTTTTTCAGTCAAAAATCAATACGTGCCCTTCGAGCTTTTAAGTATGCGAAGCACTGTGCAGCATGTCTTTTCAGGAATCAGCTTTACAAAAGATAGCAACGTGAAGATAATCTTTCAGCATTTTTAGACGAGCGTCCGTATCGTCTAGGTGTGCAAACAGCCCCCCTGCTCAATCCCCATACGTCAGGATCACAGATAGTCAGCGCAAGAGAGAGAGAACAGTAAGCCGGGTAGCTTCTCAGCCATCTGCCAAAAGCGTCCCTTGTATGAAATCAACTGGGCAAACCAACTGAGGAAGCATGTACCAGAAATTAAAAGACCCATTGTACGCAGAAATCCGCGATATATATTTAAATATGCTTACATATAAAATCACAATTTAAATGACCGCTACGCGCTCGTGTTGACTCGGCGACGCCCAGAGCAGAAAGAACGCGCTCCGGCCGCTCCAACCGCGCCATGCGGGGAGTGAGAGAGACGGCAATATCTCACACTCTCTCCCCCCTTAAAGAAATTAAATGGGCGCGAGTGAGACCACTGACCTCCCTCCCTTCTATTAATTATAGGTTATAGTACGTTCGGCTTATCCATGAGTCCGGCTTATCTATGATACGATTTTATTTTAAAAATTCGTATGATTTTTGGTCTCCGGCTAATACATGAGTCCGGCTTATAGACAAGAACTTAGGGTATATATATATATATATATATATATATATATATATATTTTTTTTTTTTTTAAATAATATCGTAGATCTTGCAGGCTCATAATGACTTTCATAAAATTACAGGACATGACAATCAAGCCTTACAATCAAGTACTACTCATTGAATAAGAGTTGAATTTGTAGAGATGCAAAATATCATGCTCCCAATAAATGCAACCTTTAACCAAATTGTTGCTTTAATTCTGATCTCTCTGTAGTGGTTCACACCTCTCCTACAATTTTTTAAAATTTTCATTCTCCTCATTTGTACAGTACTTCAGAGTTTTAACTCTAATCTCTCCCTAGTGGGTCATACCTTAATAGCATAAACCAAAGTGCAAGGAAGCATAGCTGATTGGAAATAACAAATATTACTTTATTATTTCGTTCAATTTATAATTTTCTGAGTTGTACTATTAGGACCATCAATTATTTTGTAAGGGTTCATGGCCTATGGTTAAAGTTGCCTATAATTTCAAGTTGCTGTTTCCTTCCAGGGTTTTTAACATTCACACACACACAGGTGTCTGAAAATAAACTATGTAAACACTTAAACGAATCAATAAACACTTGAAGACACCAGATATTGTTTACAATTAAAATCAACGTGGTATTAAGTGCTGCATGAAACAAATATAAAAGAAAAGTTAAATCAATGAGTATAAATCTCAAAGGTTTACCTGAAAATGATTCCTGTGGGAAGCAAACCATATAGTTACAAAAATCATTTCATTGTGGGGATTTCACAAATCATAATAGCTAAATGCTATCTTGGTACTTCTAAAATGTACTTAAGGTGTTGCAAGAGAACTTATAACAAGATTAAATATATTCAGCTGTTGAAGAAATACAAATTTCAAATAAACAGCTATCATTTAAGATTTATTGATGAATACAGTTACATTATGACGAATATTGCTACATTATGAAGCCATGAGGCACAAATACCAGCAATGTCTCCGTCACATTTATCTAGGATATTTAATGACTGTTCCTCCACTTTCTTCAATATTAGTCACCACTAATGTTGAGGCACATTTTCTATCATTAAGTAGTACTATTCCCTATGTTAGTGTTTCTTAAATTGTGTTCCAGGGAATCCTGGGGTTCTGCAAAACCTTACAGCAATTCCGTGAGGCATTAGTCATAATGCCATGTATCAGCTGTAGTTACTGATCGTTTTTAATTATTTTTATAAAATAATAAAAAAAAAAAAAAAAACAAGTTAGATTTCTTTCTTTTTTAAATTGCTATTACATGCAAAACTTCAGTGGCTTTTGCAAAGTCAGGTTTTTAAAAAGATTTTGTGAAGATCTGAGAGTAGAGATGATTACATTCCAATCAAAAAACAACTGCAATCATTTGCAGTTCTTCAGAGATACAGATTGGAACATTATATTATGTTACCCAGCAGACATATTTCAGTTTTTGATAAAGTTCAACCTGTCATTTCAGAAAATACATAAAATAACATTTTACTGTTCTAATAAAACAGAGGGCCCAGACAAGAAAAATTAATTTTGGACACAAAGAATTGAAAGATAACTCCTTTGATAACTTCAAAACATAACTGACCAAATGGATGAGGCAGAAATGAAAAATGAATGAAAAAAAATTAAACAACTGAAATTAGTGAGCAATCATTTACATCTGAAAACAATCAGGAGTTTTGTTGTGGATTCTGAATCCACTTAATCTTAATGAAAAGTAAAGAATGATCTACAAATGAAGAAGATACATTGGATAATTCTACCTCAGTCGTTATGTTAAAAATATTTAAATACTAATTTACTTCTCAATAGCCCAAAAAAAAATCATACTGAATGTGGACTTCTAAGTTAATAAACATTTAAGATTCTACTCCAGTTTGCCTCTATATACTTATGTGAAAGTAGATTTTCAAATGTCACTGCAATGAAAACAAATTAAAATAGGACAAATACTGTATGAAACCTACATTAAGGCTATCTTAAAATTGACACAATATATTAATGATTTGTGTCATAAAATCCCAGCATATTGTTTTCATTTTCATGTCTGAAGATTATAATTTCATATTTTTTAATATACTGTACATTGTCTTGATTTAAATATTTTTCACATAGCTGATTATTTTGTAAAATTTCGTTTTTTTTGTTTTTTTTAATTATCATAGACCCTTACCTCTCAAATCCGTTTGATCAATCTGAACTTATTTCTTTCTAGTTTTACTTAATATAACTCATACATCGACCACATTTCACGTGTTGAGAATACAACTTTATAAATTTTAAAATATATTCATATACTTAATATATTCGAATACCTAAGCTAAAACAATTTACTAAATATTATGAAAATGGCATATCAAAAAGCACCCTACATTTTCTTCTCAACTTACAAAGCTAGGTTCTTTGTTCAAGCAGGCCTCAACAAATTCTTTAAGTGGTTTGCTGTAGTTTCCTTCCAGTGTTGGTGGGTTATTCTTTGGGATCAGGAATAGAACCTTCATTGGATGCAATTCAGAGTGAGGTGGCTCTCCTTTTGCTAGTTCAATTGCTGTTATACCTAAAGACCAGATGTCTGCCTATTTAAAAAAAGAATGTAATTAAATTTCAGAAATAAAGCATCATTATACTCAAAGTCTAAAACTAACTCAAATCTGAAGTATATTTTTGGAAAAAGGACAATAGGACCACATAGAAGGTTTTCAAAACATAATTCACATACAGATAAATTATGACTGCATAACTTAATTGACCGTTCTCAGTGTACAATACACCTTAAGATACAAGTAGTAATACCATGATACCGGAATTTTTGTATTCAATACCAATACCAGTGAAATTTTAATGATACACGATACCACAGCAAAAAGAGAAATAACATTCAATGACATATTATTTAAGTAATTCCATTATTGAAGTGAACAATGGGGTGCCTTTTTCTGTAATACAATATAAAATATGCAAATTCTAACAGCTTTAAAATACTGGTCCCATCAAGTACTTACCCAGTTATTTTTAAAGTACACAAGTACTGGCATTTGTAAATATCAAACTAAAATGTAGAGCTTGAACTTTAATGTGTGGCTAAATTGGGGATCCCAACAGTGTAACAACAAATGGGGATTTCAGCATAGGGTTATAATGAATTATATCACCCTGAAGTAAATGTTTATATGCTAAGGTAATTCATTATAAATTAATTCTGACATTTTTTGTCCAGTAACTGAAAAATTCTGCCTAAAACACATACTAAATACAAAAATTCAAACATTATTACATATACCAGGAAAAATGGGGAGGTATGGTGTCAGGAAAAGTATCTGGTTGTAAAAACCATGCTAAAACCTTGCTGAATTACTGAACTCCAAGACAATTCAGGATATTTCCATTTAAACAAACTCTTTAAAGCTGTTTTTGTAACATGTTTGTAAAGTGTACTTTGTCAGTGAAACACAAGTTTGTGACATTTGCTATTGTAAGATTTTATATTTGAATAATTAGCTGGATAATAACAATAAATGAGTCAAACGTTAGAAACTCAAGGTACTTTCAATTTTCTAAATCTATCCAAACACTAAAGCCTCTTGTATGAAATCAAAACTTATCAGTTTTACAAGAAACTCCTAATTAACCATCTTTATTTTGAGGTTTTTATGGTTTCGAATGCAAGTTATCAAATTTTATTTCTGCTAATGGCTGTAAAACAAATCCAGAATTAGAAAATTACTTTGGCTGTCATTACCTGTACAGAAAAATGTATAACTGAGGAAGCATTACATTCTTCAATGTACTGTTCACTTATATGATGTGTGTGATTTCACTTAGGGGTTACACAGTTGCACTCAAAATTGTTCAACCCCCACTGCAATTTTGCCCATTGGCAAAATTTACAAACTTTAGCTCTTTGCAATAAACAAATCAAACAAGAACAATTTATATAGACCAAAACAACTAATATTACAAGTGGTTTTTCCACATTCAACACAAAAAGTTTGTAAATTTTGCCAAAAGACCTAATTTGCAATGGGGGTTGAATAATTACTGTATTTCACTGTGATAATCAACAGTAGTTTGTGTAATTCATTTGGCTTTTGAAGGCAAATTTAGTGTTTGCAGATTCATACTTAACAATAAAGTATGCTGTTTTATTTCTCCTGCTGTGTGTTTCGGCGATTACTCATTTCTGTTAACACAGTACATGTCATATCAATAGGGAGATTTCCCTTGTCCTTCAAAGCACTGAAATACTAAATATTTTGTTACTAACAAATAGAGCAACTTGTGCCATCACTGGTGAAGAAAAGTCAAACAGGCACTTTGAGTCTTACCTCAATGTTTTACTTGCTTTAACTGTCATTTGCCCTGGTAGTCCTTTCACGTCCCACAATCCTATATGCATAATTATGGATGTGTGTGACACTGAACTGAATGTGAAGAGATGGAGGCTTGGTCTGATGGACATTTGAAGAAGTGCAATCAGAGAATGAATGCAGAGTTCATTCATTTTTTTGAGACTGTGTAGGACACTATTAAAAATGATTAATCTCAGTATTTTTTCATCTCCTCTAACAAATGTGTGAGAATACAAGTTAAATGATTACACCTCTCATTTGACTGGTAATGTTATTTCGCTTTCAAAGCATGTTTCTGGACTAATTACACAATGAGTTTAAAGTGGCAATAAAACACGACTGTGTGCTTTGTTTAATTTTATTTTTAAATAACAAATATAATTCCTGCACAAATGTGTTGAAAAATTTCTTCTCAAACACAAAGCATTTCCAGACATGACTCCTGATGTTTTTCTTTTCAATATGTATGGATGTGGTGCTGAAGCATTACTATGGTGAACCATTTTTACATGTAGTTTGTACTAGCGTTTTTCTCGTGTATTATTGTGCCTTCAGAAGTAATTCATGTACTTGCACCAATACTGTAAAAAGCTGGCACAATTGCCTTTTCATACCTTTGGCACTGAATTAATACCTAATTAGGTCAGGAGGTTTCACTCCTTTTGCCCAAAGAAATCTCACTACAGCACATTGTTCAACAATGGTGCAAAACTGCAGTGGAGTGTCCCTGTACATTTGACGTAGCATCATCTATACTAAAGGAAGAGCGCTGCACTGTGCATGCTTGAAACTTCCTTAAGCCACTGTGAACGTGTTGTATTGCATCACCTTTAATCTGCTGCAGTTACCACATGCTTTTCAAGTTGCCTGAACTTTATGATTTATCTGATTTTTCTTTAATAAATCCCGACTTTTATGAGGAAAGCTGAATATGCACATTGCAATCCTCTTTTTTCTGCATACTGAAGTTTTATAAATCTGACCCCAGACATGTTAAACTTATGCAGAACAATCCACACAGATTTAAGGCTGTGATGTGCAAAGCTCATATTGACATATCCACATAAACTTAAGACTGTAATTGCTGCCAATGGTGCATCTACTATATGCTGACCTGAAGGGGGTGAATATTTATAACATGAATTAAGTTGTGTTTATATTAGTAATTAATTTAGTTCACTTTGCAGACATCTGTTTTCATTTTGACATTAAAGATTTATTTTCTGTTGATCAAGATAAAAAGACAATTTAAAGTGTATAACAATAAAATGTGAAAAACTTCCAAGAAGTGAATACTTTTTAATAGGCACTGTACATAAGAATGGGTATTAAATTTATGGTCAAAGGAGTACATTGTGAACAAAAAAGAAGATGGCACTGGTCCTTGTGGTGCTTCAGAGCAGCTGACATGCACATCAGAAATACAGCCCTTCAGCCTCACCAAATGCATTCTGCCAGACGGATAATCCAGTTTTCCAGGATACCATAGGCTAATTCACCTGCATATCTGTGAACTTAACCCTCAACAGGGCAGGTTGGAAGGCACTGGAGAAATAAAAAATATAATCCACACATTGCTGCTCAGTTCAATGAGAACAAAGTGTTTCTTGTTAACTCAAGACAGCATTAGACAGTCCACGATTATATGCCCTCTCAAATATTAGCAGACCAGAGAAAGGATCATCAAGAAAATCTATTTATTATGGCTTAAAAAGCAAAGAGGAGAGTGTAACACCTACAGACGGAGTACCTGTGACCCTTAGTTTGAAGCTGATGGGATAAATGGGGCATTATGGGATACCTTTGAAAAATGTAGTCCTTATTCCACAGCCAGTGGCGGTTTTTCAGCAGCCAAACAAAACGTAATACAATAAAACCTCGTTTATCCAACAGTGGTCGGGAACGAGGCCGTAATGGATAAGAGAAAATATGGATAACAGAACAGCTACCTTAAAAATGATACATAGTAGATTAGGTTAGTGAACAGTCCTATTTATTTACCACACAAAACTACATTAACAAAATTAATTCATATAATAAATATAAGCAAGCGCAACTCAGAGTACTGGAGTTTTCTATGTTTTACTTAACTCCGTAACAAACAGCGCCCTGTCTTATACTCTCTTATCTGGGTTACAACTTCAAAACAATAAATGAAAACTTTCCCTATTAAACAATTTATCTCCTACCGCTAGTGCTGGGTGGTATACCGGTTCATACCAAAAACCGTTTTTTATTTTTGTTACAATAGGGATTTTTCTTATACCGCAACAATGGTTTAAATAGCCTAAACAACGTTCGGAACGTGGCGCAGCGGGAAACTGTTTAAGGGGGGGGGGACTGTTTTCACTGCTGCATCGCTAAACACGAATGCATCGGAGTACATGCGTTAGTGGAGGTATTGAACGGTGAAAATGGACAGAGAAAATTCTGAAATTGAAGCTGTAGCCGACGATAAAGTTGAACATGATGAGACAGAAGAACTTTTGCAGAAAAAAGGAGCCATATCTGTGGTCTGTAGATACTTTGGTTTTATAAGGTCGGATGTGGACCATTATGTTCAATTGTGTGAATACTGTTTCTATACTACTGGATAATACTGCAAGCCAAGTTGTACTTGTTTTATTTTTTTCAATATTGCGTAATGTACCTGGGTACTGTGTAATAGTGTGACGACATGTTGAATTTATTCTCGACATTTCCACTTTAATCTTGACGCTTTTGACAAGAATAAAGTCGACATGTTGACTTTATTCTCGCCGTTTATGTCGAGATTAAAATCGACATATTGACTTTATTCTCATAATTTGTCATTAAAGTAGAATGTCGTAAACTAAACTTCATCTTAAAATGAATACTTAATTTACTAGATTTTCTCAAACCCCGTCATAAGTTATGTAGCACATTAAATGCTTTGTGTTAAGTGTTTTCCAAGCCATGTTAATCACGACGTGCTTCTTAAACTGACTTCCTCTTGCACTAAGAGGAGGCGCAGGCAGCAATCACCACACAGAATACATTAATTTCATGATATTCCTGCTCCCTGAAAATTTAGAATGTCAAGATAAATTGATATCATTTTCATGATGAAATGCATTAAAGGATGTGGGGTTTTGTTAGGCTATATTGACCCTGCTAATGTATGTATTGCTCGTATTCACCCTGCGATGTGCTGGCGCCACATTCAGGATTTGATCCTGCCTCACAAACAATGCTTGCTGGAATGGGCGCAACCCTGAATGGATGGCATAATTAAACATGTATAACGAATATTTTTTTTAAAGTTCTGAACACTCCATGGTCTAAGTTTATAACTAGGTTTAATTTCACAAAGACATTTATCATGTGATGATTGGTTATGTGGAGAAAGAAAAAGGAAAGATAGGAACTACGGGTTTGGTACGTCAGACAGAGACAGCACGCATGCAATAAAGAAGGCCCGCTCAGAAGAACATCCATTGAATTCTGTGTTCGTGTCTCCGACCACCAGATCATAAACCCAATATTTACACAATATTTAAGTTAAACCTGTGCGATACCCATTCATACATCCAGTTTTTTGGAGCCTCATCACACCTGCCATAAAGTTCCCTACACTGAACATACACCTGGGGACTCCTTACTGCGAGGGAGCAGCTCTACCGTGCATGTTTAATACCTGCTTTAATGCATTTCATCATGAAAATTTATCTTTGCATTCTACTTTTTCAGAGAGAAGGAATATCAAAGTGAATGTATTCTGTGCAGCGATTGCTGCCGGCGCCTTCTCTTAGTGTAGAGGAAGTCAGCTTAAGAAGCACATAGCGATTAACAACTGGGTCAGGGAACACTTAACACAAAGCATTTAATGTGCTACATTAACTTGTGACGGGGTTTGAGAAAATCTAGTAAATTAAACATTGATTTTAGGATGAAGTTGAGTTTACGACATTCTACTTTAATGACAAAATAAACTATGAGAATAAAGGGGAAATGTCGACTTTAATCTTGACATGTTTGTTTTTTTTTCTTCACTGTGTCCATATTTTTTTGTTCTTCACCGTGGCCCTAATACGCTTCCGTAGGACTATACCACAAATAGCATTATAAATGCAAGTTGCAGTGTTATTATTTATGTATATAGCTTAGCTTGAAGCAAGGGACGGAGTGGTGGCTCACTGCTAAGGATCTGTGCTGGTATGCTGTGCTGGAAGTAATAGTATTATTACTGGAAGCTGCACTATTATTTATTGTATTGTTATTATTTATTAGTTTAAATATTATGCAGTTTAATGATGGTAAAGTTGTTTAAAAAGCCACTTTAACGTGTCAGTGGACAGAGATTGTTAACATTAAAAGAAAGTGTAGTTGGTTTACAAAAAATATTTACTCTTTTTTTCTTTTCTAAGACATGTTCAGTCCAGTACAACTTTTGACAAACACCTCTGGATATTTTACTAAGTCTAAATGCCTCTTTGGATGGTTGAAAATATGTTGTCAAAATTTATTTTTAAGTTGTTTGCAAAATTTGTTCAATAAAAACGTTCTATATTTTGACTGTAACTGTCATGCAATGTGATTCCTCCCCTTCATTAGTGCCACCCTCTTGAACTTTATGGGGCCATGCAAACTTGTATTAATACTTGTGTGCACATTAAAATGTTTTTTTGTACAATGTACAATTCTCATGACAGTGGAATAGGTTATTCTTAGCCAGTAATTGCAGTGGAAAATGTGGTTAACATCCACTCATGCATGGGAAAAAAATACCGTCCAATACCGCGAAACCGGTATAATTCTGAAAAATACCATGATATAGAATTTTGGTCATACTGCCCAGTACTACCTACCACTCACATTCTGTCTTTCTCTATACCACAAACACTCCTGCTAATTGTGTCCCAAATCACTACTCAAAACTTCCTTCTGCTGCAGCACCTTCCTTTGTCACGTAACTTCTCCTGTCACTAACTGGCATGTCCATCCCTTACAGAACAGAAGTCGTTCACCCAGTCCCATCTCTTAAGCATTCATTCTGTTTCAGCTTCCGCACAGTGCATCACAAGATGCCTGCACGTCACAATATATTATCAAATCATATTATAACAGGATTTAAAAAGAAAATTACAGAACAGAAGAACATTAACATTAATACAAAATAACATTACCATCAGTGGTTTCCATTTTCAACACGTTTTTCAATTCTTTCACTGTTGTTCTTCCTACTCTGTAAACTGAGACAATACTTGAAGCTCTTTCGCCATTTCATAAATGTTTAATAACATCAATTTTCTGGGACAATTCCAACACCACATGCATACATTTATCAACCATTGCAATGTATAGTAGATTAATGATAACAAAATAGAAAAGGTATGAAACACTATTAAAAGTGAGGGTACGTAATTGGCACTACGATTTCAAAATGCTGCATGACACATGGTGCTGGGGAGAACACTGCATACTAGCACAAGGGAGAGTTGATCCAATGTGCACAGCTTACAGCGTACCACACAGCAGTAGTAATAAAGAAATAGGTAGGTGCTGGCATGTGCTATGTTTTTAATTATTTATACACCAGTAACGGTGCACAAATACACTTGACTTGAGCATTCACAGTTTTCAACCTCTTTCTCTGTAAGTTTACTATTCGTTTGCTCAGAGGTTAATGCGCTTGCTGCTTCCTGAGCAGCTCTTCTTTTCTCCACCCTAGTAGCCCGCTTTCGTCAGCATCTTTTCACGTTAAAACTGAGCAAGTCAGTGTTTGTGTTGCAATTACTTAGTAAGTTTTCCTTAATTTTTCACTTAAGCTGGCACTCAAGTCTTCAATCTGCCTCAAGAATAATTTAAGATATGAAGAGGTAGGGGAAGTGACGGCAAAGGTGGTCGGGATGAGAACGGCGCCTGTACACATGCGGTGCATGGCCACCCTGCTGGCCGCTGCTGAGAGTTGATTCTACAGTAAAACAAATTAAAATAAAAAAAAAAGCGGATAGTAGACGTCACATAGTATATGAGTACCAAATTTCAGGTCAATAGTTCAAACAGTTTGTGAGCTACAGGTGATTTAAAATCCTGGACAGACAAACTGACAGCCACGGTAGCGTATTATATAAGAAGATATTTTTTTGGCCCTGACAGTTAATGGAGACTGACGGTTAATTGAGTGAGTGACTGATAAGAGATTTTACTGTACTTGATCTACAACAAAATGGAAATGCATTACCTATTAAGAAAAAGGATGGCTGTGGTCCAATATATATAAGACTGATTAATTCCCTACTGTGCATACATTATGGATGAGAATTTGTGAAATGCAAAAATATTTATTCAAATAAAAATGTTTGTTTCAATTGCCCAGTTTTACTGTAAACATTAGTTTGTAAATGTCTGACTTTAAGCAATTAAATCAATTAGGTATTTAGAAGCAATGCGAGTGAAGTAAAGCACACTTGGCAACAAATGAAAATTTTATACAAGAACATATCTCAGATATAACGAAATACAATACATACAAAATACTAGAATACAAAAGCGTAAATTCCACCAAAAAGAAAGGTACAGCTTCCTCCACTGGTCGGATTTAGGGCCAATCTTTGAACGTCACTCTTGCTGAACAGTTTGCCCTGATCAGACTGTTCAACTACACAATGCAACTGGAAATATGCGTCAATGTCATCAACTGAGCACTGATGAGATGAAGTCTGTACTGATGCTATGGATCTATATTTGACACAGTTAGCCTTTAATGCTTGTCGGTGTCATTATTCACAAATGAGTGCAGGCTATTGTACATATTACATTTGGGGAACCTAAACCTCTAGTGTTTCTGATAAAACCTGGAGTAAATGCATTTTACATAGTTTTACTTTCCCGCCAAAAAAAAAAAGCCTCCTTGATTCTGTGATGTCCACAAACTCATTAGTGCAACTCTGTGAAACCCCCAATGAAGCAAAGTCTTTCCTTTATTCTCTGCATAAACAATACTATACAGAAATGTACCACATTTAAAGAAAAGACAAACGATTTGCATAGTGGTCTGGAATTTGCTGTGTTGTACTGACTTGGCAATGTTTGGTGTTAACTAACTGCAAATAAAGTTAATTTTTCAAATTTACAGTAGTTATAAAATGCCTAGGGATCTATGCTGTCCTTTCTCAATATTTTTAACTGGAAGTGTGAAACCCCAACAAATAATCTGAAACATCCTGTCACTTTAATACCTCATAAGTGAAAAAAAGAACATGAATGCACTATTTTAAGAATAAAAGATTGAACGTAAATAGTTATTGAGTTGTGCAACTGGGTCAATTTAATACATATAACTCTTTATTATTATATAATATACATTGAAATATTCTTATGGCATATCAAAAAAACATTTTATCCTAACCTTTTCCCTCTGGGGTTTTAAAAATTGTACATACTATGTTTCAAAGGAAAGAAGCACACCACGGTCAATCCTAAAATGTTTTGAAGTGTGGTATTTATTTTTTCTTGTACATTCCTGTAAACATCTCAGTGCTCCTTAGTGTTGGAGGGTTACTGACTTAGAATTGGAACATTTCATAATTAATGATTTCAGCTTCATTACACACATCTTAATACCCAATTCTTTTTAACTAAAATCTTTTACTTTTGCCTCTTTGGCAAAAAGAGTAATGGAGATGAATGGCATAATAATTTTAATGTGATACATTAATTCTTGGCATTTTCAAAGGACAGTATAGCTTTATTGACTTCCTATTTTGATACAAATGTATCAGGTTAATTTAAATGATACTGTAACTAAACTGTAGTAACAGTGGATATGCTAAAAAATCTGTTAACAAAAAATATGATAGAGAAGAATAATTTAACTGTCAAATTTTACCACTGATAAAAACATGTATTTCACCATAAATAATTCAGTTTTTACTGTCTTGGACTAATTTCTAGAACCATAACCGTCCATGACATCAAACAATGGACCTATTCACAGAATTAAGCAGTAAATAGGAAAACTAAGCTGGGAATGATGTAAAGCATAATAGTTAAACTAAATATATAGCAAATACTTAAATGATGTTATAAGTGATATAACATTTACAGGTAAAGATTTTGTTTGGACTATACTCCCACA
This sequence comes from Erpetoichthys calabaricus, assembly GCF_900747795.2. Lineage (NCBI taxonomy): Eukaryota > Metazoa > Chordata > Cladistia > Polypteriformes > Polypteridae > Erpetoichthys > Erpetoichthys calabaricus. The sequence goes on along the minus strand of NC_041397.2, from coordinate 62,936,189 downwards.
GAGCTTCCTTGTGCCTTCACGTAATGTGGCTGGAAGTGGGTGAAAAAGGGTGTGATTCTAGTTAACACGAGAATGTATTCATGTATGTTATTTTTATAAGGGACGCAGAGAGAAATGTGAAAGGATGGGAAAGTTTTTAATATTGGTTTGAGGAAACAGTAAAACCAGTCTGTTGGCAGGTTTATCAGAGGCACCCCATTTAATTGGGACATGGTATTCTTTCTTTCAGTTTTCCCACATTAAATTTTCTGCCATTTAAGTATCCTCTCAGAATGTTAGAGATATTGTTTTATTTGTTTTAAAAAATAAAAAAAGCTTCCCTGAGGTGTGATGTGGGGAGTGGAGAGAATAAAAGTTATAGTGGTGTGAAGGGTAATTTGCAGGCACAGAATGCAATATAGGTTAGTCGAAATCCTGCAAGGAATGCAGAAGGCTGAGTTGATAATTGTAAATTTAGAAATGACCAATTGGAAATTAAATTATTTAGATAATAAGGTGAGTGCAAGCAGAGATGGAGGCATAGCAGTAATAGAGAAGGAAAGACATGCATGGAAGAAATTCACAGAGCTGTCCCCACTCTGAAGGAAAAAAACATTTTTTGAAAGCTATGTAAGTAGTATTAAGCTCTATGGGAGCAAATCTAGACAGAACATGAAGCAAAACTAAAAGATAAGAGAATCACCAGGAGGGCGTGTGGAATGTCAAGGATTGAGAGGAATATGAAAAAAGAGGTAAAACAAAGAGGAGGTGATAGTCTTATTTTCCTCAGCACAACACCTAAGATGGCTTGAACATCTGAAGCAAAAGGCGGAGGATGACTGGTAGAACAGGTACATTAAGATGGAATTGCAGGGAATGGCATAGGGAGGCTGAAGATGTGGTTGGAGGTGATGCTGGATAATATGAACAGAATTGGTTTCATTTCAGTAGATGTCCAGGATGATATAGAGTGGAGGAAAAGATTTGGGAAGTAATTGAAAATGATTAAATTCAGCCAAACACTATGGTATCAGCACAATCTGTTTTGAAAAATAATCATACACATAACACCCTTACAGTAATCTATATACATACAGTGTATATTTACTTCAAGTTACTGTTACATGTATTCATTTAAAATTAAGGAACTCTATTTCTATGGTTAATGAAATCTTATTCTAGTACATTAAATTAAATAAATGGAAATGCTTTACCTTTGAATCATATGCCGACTGCTTTATTACTTCTGGTGCCATCCAAAAAGGTGTACCTACAAATGTATTCCTCTTTATCTGTGTGTCTGTCAATTGTCCTGCAACACCAAAATCTGCTAGTTTCACATCTCCTTGTTCAGATAACAGAACATTGGCAGCTGCACAAAATAGCAAAAAAGCAAGTTAAGATGACATTAAGTATTTAACAAATTTTATTAAGAAGGTCTTTAACATGTAAAGCTGTACTAAACAACTTTACATTGAACACTTGTTAATATAAAATACTACGGTATAAAGAAATATATATATATATATCACAAATTAAACAAATTTGTCTACAGTAGGTTTAATTATCAAACACTCTAAAACTGAGGTAGCAAAAAGCTAAATATACTGTACACATACATATACTATATACATATATATACTGTATACATATATATATACATATACATACATATACGTATATACATATCTATACATACATACAGTGGGGCAAAAAAGTATTTAGTCAGCCACCAATTGTGCAAGTTCTCCCACTTAAAAAGATGAGAGAGGCCTGTAATTTTCATCATAGGTATACCTCAACTATGAGACACAAAATGAGAAAAAAAATGCAGAAAATCATATTGTCTGATTTTTGAAGAATTTATTTGCAAATTATGGTGGAAAACAAGTATTTGGTCACCTACAAACAAGCAAGCTTTCTGGCTCTCACAGACCTGTAACTTCTTCTGTAAGAGGCTCCTCTGTCCTCCACTCGTTACCTGTATTAATGGCACCTGTTTGAACTTGTTACCAATATAAAAGACACCTGTCCACAACCGCAAACAGTCACACTCCAAACTCCACTATGTCCAAGACCAAAGAGCTGTCAAAGGACACCAGAAACAAAATTGTAGACCTGCACCAAGCTGGGAAGACTGAATCTGCAATAGGTAAGCAGCTTGGTGTGAAGAAATCAACTGTGGGAGCAATTATTAGAAAATGGAAGACATACAAGACCACTGATAATCTCCCTCGATCTGGGGCTTCACGCAAGATCTCACCCCGTGGGGTCAAAATGATCACAAGAACGGTGAGCAAAAATCCCAGAACCACATGGGGGGACTTAGTGAATGACCTGCAGAGAGCTGGGACCAAAGTAACAAAGGCTACCATCAGTAACACACTACGCCGCCAGGGACTCAAATCCTGCAGTGCCAGACGTGTCCCCCTGCTTAAGCCAGTACATGTGCAGGCCCGTCTGAAGTTTGCTAGAGAGCATTTGGATAATCCAGAAGAGGATTGGGAAAATGTCATATGGTCAGATGAAACCAAAACTTTTTGGTAAAAACTCTACTTGTCGTGTTTGGAGGAGAAAGAATGCTGAGTTGCATCCAAAGAACACCATACCTACTGTAAAGCATGGGGGTGGAAACATCATGCTTTGGGGCTGTTTCTCTGCAAAGGGACCAGGACAACTGATCCGTGTAAAGGAAAGAATGAATGGGGCCATGTATCATCAGATTTTGAGTGAAAACCTCCTTCCATCAGAAAGGGCATTGAAGATGAAACGTGGCTGGGTTTTTCAGCATGACAATGATCCCAAACACACTGCCCGGGTAACGAAGGAGTGGCTTCGTAAGAAGCATTTCAAGGTCCTGGAGTGGCCTAGCCAGTCTCCAGATCTCAACCCCATTGAAAATCTTTGGAGGGAGCTGAAAGTCCGTGTTGCCCTGCGACAGCCCCAAAACATCACTGCTCTAGAGGAGATCTGCATGGAGGAATGAGCCAAAATACCAGCAACAGTGTGTGAAAACCTTGTGAAGACTAACAGAAAACGTTTGACCTCTGTCATTGCCAACAAAGGGTATATAACAAAGTATTGAGATGAACTTTTGTTATTGACCAAATACTTTTTTTCCCACCATAATTTTCAAATAAATTCTTCAAAAATCAGACAATGTGATTTTCTGGATTTTTTTTTTCTCAATTTGTCTCTCATAGTTGAGGTATACCTATGATGAAAATTACAGGCCTCTCTCATCTTTTTAAGTGGGAGAACTTGCACAATTGGTGGCTGACTAAATACTTTTTTGTCCCACTGTACATCTCTATCTATATCTCTATCTATATATTTATCTATCTTGTTTTTTTAGTAAAGCTATTGCACATTTCTCTAACTACTCTTTATCCTGCCTCCATTTTATAAAGAATATTGCAATATCTACAATGGACAAACCAACAATAAGAAGATCACAAAGCTCACTGCTAAGAAAAGTTAATGTTTTTTTCTTTAAAGTGTATGAAATTCATTTAACCGTATTAAGATCTAAAGAAAAAGTGAAGCTGAGACCTTTGTAAAATTAACAGTGAGCACCTCCAACACTTTCACTTGCTCAAATTGAAGAGGCAGAAGTTATTTAAATAACATGGATAAAAAAAGTAGCTTATGAGAACAAACCTTTAATATCTCGGTGTATTTTCTTTTCGGAATGTAGGTACTCAAGTCCTTTCAAAATTTCTCTGAGAATTGTGGCAATCTGTGTTTCATCCAAAGGGCCAGGCTCTAACTGGAGAAAAAAGAAAAAAAAAACAAATAAGGTGAAAATCACAAATAATTAAAGAGTTTTAAAATCAAACAGTAAGACCTGTATAAATATGTTGTGAAACCAAGTAAGTCTAATCCCTATTTTAAAGAATGATGTAGATATTGGTTCTGTTCTGTGATTTTACTTATGATGTAGTTTACAGTTACGTATTCTTCACAATCAACAATTTCAAATAATCATATGCCCCTCATGCAATTAAATGTTCTGCATTCTGAATACAGAGGTTTTGTGGAAAAGAAAACTGGGTTTAGCAATCCTGAATAACATGGTGAAAGAGTAATTGCAAAGTATGTTTGTAAAGCACGCAGTACGAAAATCATGTATTAAAACAAAACTAACTGTACTGTATTGTTGAGAGTATGTGCTGATACTAAACTGTAAATATAAAAATATTTCTCTTTGGGGGAAAAAAAAGGTTGCAGTTTATGGAAATTAATTAAAAACAGGTAATTTGAGCATTTTGGAAAGTAGAAATTGTTGATTATATATTTAAGAAACAATACAGGGGTAATGCTACAGATGTCTCAGAAGGCCATTGTGAACTTCCTTCAGCCAGAAGTCATTTTCTTCTTTTTTTATTTTTAATACAACTTTGAAACTCTTCATGCTGTGAAACCTCTCACCCAGACAATGTGAAAGCATTTTTAAAAAATAAATTGAAAACCATTCATTTTTAAATCCAATGCTGATTTATTTAAGAAGTGCATTCTGCATACATTTTTAAAGCGTAACATCCTTAATAGTCTTTTTTAATGCTTCAATGCTAGGGGGATAATCAGCTTTCACAAAAGCCATTGTAACTTAAAGCCTAACTGTACTGTGGGGTGGTACCTGGCTTATTTTAAAGAATGACACAACATTCTCAAAGCTGATTAATCTAATTCAGGGCATGGAGGGAACTAAAAATTAGTTCAGCAATAAAGTCTAGCAACTGATTAATTGACCCCGTTCAAAGAATGATTAGGTAGTTTAAATAATGTTTCTTCCAATAAAATATAGTTATGACCAAGCATAGTATTGGGGTCATGTGTTGGGGATGTCTTATGTCAAGCAGTTTACAAAAAAAGGGACATGTCTGGCATGAAGGCGCCGTTGAAAACACTAACTTCAGAAATGCAAAAACATACAGGTGGTATTGGAGCGGGCAAGTGAGCTCTGCTTACCCTTTCAATACTTTCTGGCAAAAAGGAGTGCAGTAGTATATGGCTAGTGCATTCTAAAAGAAGTTTATTGTCTTGCTAGACCCTCTCGCTGAAGGAAATCAGTGTTATTATCTCTGCTTATGTAATGTCATTGTTGTTTGCAAATGTTCTAATAGAATTACTTATACTAGTGCTGACCTTTTGAAAAAACAATGTATGATACCAAATTGATTTTTGTCAACAATGAAATTCACTTTCACACATCTGGTCTCACTACAGCAGGACACAAGGCTACAGTATAAGCAAGAGTCTTGTAGCAAGACAGTATGTTGGGACAGACAAGAGAAGGTAGACAAAGCTAGAAAGCAGCCAGCACAGGAGAAATAATGTAGAGTCGCAAAAGCTAGGACTCTTCTCCCCTTCAGGAGACCACAATTTTCCCATCTCTACTGGTTATATTTCTTTCAAATGTTCAATCATCACAGACACAAAAAAAAAAAAAAAAAAAAAAAAATTCAATTACTAGTAGACTCTAGTACAGATTACATTCTTGCATTAGTATTCTATTTTACCAAGACTTGACTGAATGATTTAATTTGCAATGAGGGTATAACTCTTCCTTGATATAGTCTTTTCCAATCTGTTGAAATAAGCAATTTTGCAATACATATTAAGAAGCCTGAGTGTGCTTTTTACTAATAATTTATAGTGTTCCAATGTCACATGTTGGAGATAAGCTCCTCAACAAATTTACAATTTCTTACGATTAATTGCACATTGTTTTACCTGCCAAGAGAGTTTGAATCTTTAATTCTGTCTGGGGTGTATGTTCTGCTACTACTGCAATGCAGGTTTTAGCAGATCGGGTCTCAGATACCAAAAATACATTCCCAAACTATGCAATACACTTCCAATTTACTTGAATCTTTTCACACTATTATCTGAACTCTCCAAATACTAACAAAACTGTGACATGTTCTAACGGACGGAAAAACTAGAGACACTAGAAACAGTATACAGTGATCCCTCGCTATATCACGCTTCGCCTTTCGCGGCTTCACTCTATCGCGGATTTTATATGTAAGCATATTTAAATATATATCGCGGATTTTTTGCTGGTTCGCGGATTTCTGAGGACAATGGGTCTTTTAATTTCTGGTACATGCTTCCTCAGTTGGTTTGACCAGTTGATTTCATACAAGGGACGCTATTGGCAGATGGCTGAGAAGCTACCCAAATTACTTTTCTCTGTCTCTTTTGCACTGACTTTCTCTGATCCTGACGTAGGGGGTGTGAGCAGGGGGGCTGTTCGCACACCTAGACGATATGGACGCTCGTCTAAAAATGCTGAAAGATTATCTTCACGTTGCTACCTTCTGTGTGCAGCTGCTTCCTGAAGCGACATGCTGCACGGTGCTTCGCATACTTAAAAGCTCAAAGGGCACGTATTGATTTTTGACTTTGTTTTTCTCTGTCTCTCTCTCTCTCCCTGCTCCTGAAGGAGGGGGTGTGAGCTGCCGCCTTCAACAGCTTTGTACCGGCGGTGCTTCACATACTTAAAAGCCAAACAGCCCTATTGATTTGTTTGCTTTACTCTGTCTTTCTGACAGACTATGCTCCTGACGAGCACTCCTTTGAAGAGGAATATATGTTTGCATTCTTTTAATTGTGAGATGGAACTGTCATCTCTGTCTTGTTATGGAGCACAGTTTAAACTTTTGAAAAAGAGACAAATGTTTGTTTGCAGTGTTTGAATAACGTTCCTGTCTCTCTACAACCTCCTGTGTTTCTGCGCAAATCTGTGACCCAAGCATGACAATATAAAAATAACCATATAAACATATGGTTTCTACTTCGCGGATTTTCTTATTTCGCGGGTGGCTCTGGAACGCAACCCCCACGATGGAGGAGGGATTACTGTAATTCCAGATGTTTAACATGCTAATTTCTACTTCAAAAATTGGACAATGCCAATTTTTGTTCTTCCTTATAGTCAGAAATTAAAATCAGCTAACTAGACATAAAAGCAATGTATAAGTAGACTAGTAAGGATAGTGTCAACTATACAATAAGTAATGTGTTTCAAGAAGCCTGTATTGGTTTAGAGGAGTATGGGTAATTTCATGCCAAATCATCATACTTTCGGACTGCATTGTGACAAATTTTAATCAAACTTGGCATGTTGATTTGGTCATATGAGTAACCCATGGAACTGAAATTGCAGGTGTCTTGGATCAATATTAAGGGAGATTTAATGTAACAAAGTTTGAATTTATGGGGGGGGGGGGGGGGGGTGGGATTATGACTTTGACTGGCTGTATCTCCCTAAATATAACTTGAACAGAAATGGTTCCCATATTGTTTTAAAGCTCTTTTCCAACACTATGTTTCACTATGCTATCGCCAAAATGAAAAATTATGTCATGCGCGATTATAATATTAAAAATAGCAAAAAAAATATATTTTAAAATTGGTCAATTTTTTATTAAGACTAGCTTATAATGTCATGAACATCTCCAGAAAATTTGATCTTTGGTTTTTGAGTCACTGCTGAGCTATATTTATCTGAAGTGTGCAATAAAACCAGAATTCCTTACAATGCTGTTGAATAGCAGTCAGTGATCAGTGAATGCCACAGGAGTATTAAGGTTCATGAAAACTAGGACTAAAGCAAGAACTAGCAGTGAAATCTATTAATCATTAGTGACATTTGATTTGACAGACTGATTTGCACACCTCACTCCCCTCTGATTAATAGAGGGCACAGCACTGGTATTAATTAGCCAAATTGGAATGGGCCCTTTTCACAGCAGCCATTCTGACATTAAACAGTATGGCAAGCACAGGTGTCACTAATGACATTAAAGAAGCTTCTGTTCAATTTCAGTGTAGCATAATTGGATCCTTAACTAATATCATTACTTACACCTGTGCTTGAAGTACTATTTCATGTCAATATGGTTGCTATGAAGAACACCAATTAGTGATAGGAAACCATGTGATGCCACCTATAAGTAATGATAGCCCAACAATGACTCAAAAACCAAAGACCAAATTTTCTGGAGATGTTCATGACATTATAAGCTAACTTTAGTTAAAAAAATATATGTAGATTTTTTTTTCTCTATTCAATTTTTAATATTAATCACTCATAACATGGTAATTTTTTATTTTGAGGATATCATAGTGTTTACGCAAAATATAGAGCTGGAGAAGAGCTTTAAAATGATGTGAGAACCATTTCTGTGCAACTTACATTTAGAGAGATATAACCAGTCAAAGTCATAATCCCCCCATAAGTTCTAACTTTATTAGCTTAAATCTCCCTTAATATTGATCCAAGACACCAAGTTCCATTGGTCTCTCATAAGACCAAATAAGCTTGCCAAGTTTTGTTAAAATCTTTGACGATGAGGTCCAAAGGTGATATGATTTGACATGGAATTCCAGTATGCAGAACATTACATTCTAATAAAAACAATTATTTAATACAATACTGATAAACCATGGGCTACCAAGCAACTAAACATGTTATGTACAGCTAAAGCTTGTAAAGTTGTGATAAGATTGTATCAAAATAAACTAAAAAAACACCCAACATTTTTTCAGTTAAACAGGGCATTGAAAGATGTCAAATGCAAATATGAGAACAAGCTTCAGTAGCATCTTTCTACCAGTGAGTGTTGGAAAGAACTACAGGTGTGTAAGAAGGTTATTTAATGGGAGTAAAGCAAATGCTACCTACCATGCAAATGCTAAGATATTGGAAAGGTTGTTATGGGAATGCACTGAAGTTCAACTATAAAACTGATATCTTGCATGCAGTACAAGAGTACTAAGTAAGTACACTGACTGGAAACAGTTTCAGTGGCTGCCCTTTGTTCTAGCATTGTAAAGGGGCAATAAATAGGAATCAAAAATTGATACGGGAGGAATTTGAAATATAAGGAAACATAAGTGAAAGTGTTATTCTGAAGTTCATAGAAAAGTACTGAAGGACATTCGCAACCATCCTAACTTGAATACATGCCCAGTTAAGCTGACTGTTGAATAAACAGTACATTTTACATTTTCATAAAAAAAATTCTTCTATCACATTTTAAAAGGATCATTGGAGACACAGAGAAACACTGTTCAAGCTATCAGCAGAAGTTATGTTTCTCTAACACAGCAAAAAAAAAAATAGCTCTCTCTGATGAAGACCTGTGTGTACTGCCAAGATGGAGAAGTGGGAGGCCATAAAAGCTCATGATGGCTCAGAAGAAGAAACATGTTCAGAAACTATTCAAAACAAATGATAAATCATTTCTATAATGCTGTTATAATATATAACAATAGTAAGCAAATACAGTGGAACCTCTAGATACGAGTTTAATTTGTTCCAGCACTGAGCTTGTATAGCGAATTTCTCGTATCTAGAACAAACTTCCCCATTGAAAATAATGGAAATCCAGTTAATCCGTTCTGCACCCCAAATATATTAACATAAAAATCAATTTTCCTAACAAATAACACTGATAAATTATATATACTGTAGTCTACCTTTAATAAATAACACTGGTAAATAATATAACTGATTATTAAAAGAATCAAAACAGGTGTCCAAAGTGCAGTAGAGCATTCAATAAATCTTTAAATAAATAATCCTTAAAACAGTTGTGAAGTGGAGGTTTAAAATACACAAGAATAACAATCCTTTAACACGAATTTAAAACGTCAAAAGGATGCCGTCTTTAAAAAACAGATGACAATCCCCGGTGCTTCTTCTCTGTTAGCGTCTCACCTGCGGGCTCTGCAACAGGCGAGACACTCTTAATGCAGCTGACCTTCTCTACACCGTCCTGCTTCAGCTGTTTGGCTCGCCTGTTCAGCTCACTGTTCAGCTACACGCGAGCCTGCACTCACTCGCCCACCCGCCCGCCTGCCTGCTTGTGCTTGTGCTCGCGCGCGCTCTCTCTCTCTCTCTCTTTTCTTTTACTTTTTCTCCCCCTTAACCGGCTCGCGCTTCTCTATATATGCGGGGAGGACATGGCAGCTGCAGCCCATCAGCCACAGGAACAATCATGGATGTGGGCAGTTTCCCACCTGTGCACTTAAGTGAGAAACGCAGACACCGCAGATCGCGGCTCGCAACTGCTACCACGCCCCCTTGCTAAGCCGCGAGCTATACCCACAGCCTGGCTCGTGGCTCGTTACGCGAGCCAATGCTCGTATTTAGATCTGAATTTTTCGCTCATACTTTCCTCGTATTTTGAATTTCTCGTATACAGAGGTGATCGTATCTCGAGGTTCCACTGTATTTGGAATGTTCATGTTCAAAATGTATCTCAGAAGTCCATTGAAAAAAATTACAAAAGAAACAATCATAACACCGCAACCCCCAATTAAGCCCTACTGATCACACAGCATCTGTGGTCTATCACTCTTTCTTCTCGTCTTGCAGTCTTACGACTACGGGTGGGCGGTATGACCAAAATTCTATATCACGGTATTTTTTTCGAAATTATCCCAGTTTCACGGTATTCAACGGTATTTTTTTCCCATGCATGAGTGGATGTTAACCACATTTTACACTGCAATTACTGCAGTAGACTGGCTAAGAATAACCTATTCCACTGTCATGAGCATTGTACATTGTACAAAAAAAACATTTTAATGTGCATGTATTATTACAGGTTTGCATGGCCACATAAAGTGATAGTTTTCAAGGGGGTGGCACTAATGAAGAGAAGGAATCACATTGCATGACAGTTGCAGTCAAAATATAGAACCTTTTTATTGAACAAATTTTGCAAACAACTTAAACTATAATTTTGACAACATATTTTCAACCATCCAAAGAGGCATTTAGACTTAGTAAAATATCCAGAGGTGCTTGGCAAAAGTTGTATTGCACTGAACATGTCTTAGAAAAGGAATAAATAGTAAATATTTTTTGTAAACCAACTACACTTTCTGTTAATGTTAACCATCTCTGTCCACCGACATGTTAAAGTGACGTTTTAAACAGCTTTACCATCATTAAACTGCATAATATTTAAACTAATAAATAATAACAATAAAATAAATAATAGTATTATTACTGATAGTTGCACTATTACTTCAAGACTTCAAGCTCAGGTGCATTACACAGTATTCACCAAATTAAAATAAAATAAAACAAGTGCAACTTTGTGATGACATCTTCACCAACTGAACCATCATTTAGGCAAACTGCATTAATATGGACCTTGCTTCAAGCTAAGCTATATACATAAATAATAAAACTGCAACTTGCATTTATGATGCTATTTGTGGTATAGCCCTACGGAATCGTATTGGGGCCACGGTGAAGAAAAACAAATACGGACACAGGGAAGAAAAAAACAAACTATATGTCGAGAACAAAGTAGACATTTCCACTTTATTCTCATAGTTTATTTTAGAATTAAAGTAGAATGTCGTAAACTAAACTTCATCCTAAAATCAATGTTCAATTTACTAGATTTTCTCAAACCCCGTCATAAGTTAATGTAGCACATTAAATGCTTTGTGTTAAGTGTTCTCCGACCCAGTTGTTCATCACTACGCTTCTTAAACTGACTTCCTCTGCACTAAGAGGAGGCGCCGGCAGCAATCACTGCACAGAATCCATTCACTTCATGATATTCCTGCTATCTGAAAATTTAGAATGCTAAGACAAATACTTGATATCATTTTCATGATGAAATGCATTAAAGCAGGTATTAAACATGCACGGTAGTGAGGCGGCAGTGCTGCTCCCTCGCAGTAAGGAGTCACCAGGTGTATGCTCAATGTAGAGAACTTCATGGCAGATGTGACGAGGCTCGAAAAAACTGGATGTATGAATGGGTATCGCAAAGGTTTAACTTAAATATTGTGTAAATGTTGGGTTTGTGGTCTGATGGTTGGAGACACGAACACAGAATTCAATGGATGTTCTTCTGAGCGGGCTTTCTTTATTGCACGTGTGCTGTCTGTCTGACGTACCAAAACCCCAGTTCCTATCCTCCCTTTTTCTTTCTCCACATAACCAATCACCACACGATAAACGTCTTTGTGAAATTAAAACTAGTTATAAACTTAGACCACGGAGTGTTCAGAACTTTAAAAATATCTTTGTTATACGTGTTTAATTATGCCATCCATTCAGGGTTGCGCCCATTCCAGTAAGCATTGTGTGTGAAGCAGGAGCAAATCCTGAACGAGTCGCCAGCACATCACAGGGTGAATACAAGCAAAACATACACTAGCAGGGCCAATATAGCATAACAAAACACCACATCCTACATGACTCTGAAAGGAAACTGAAGCACGCCAAGTAAACCCACCAGAAAAACATGCAAATTCAAGGCAGGATACACCCGAGACACCCTTGCTGCGAGGCAGCAGTGCAACCTCCAAGCCGCCGTGCACCCACATGATTAATACATGCTTTAATGCATTTCATCATGAAAATGATATCAAGTATTTATCTTAGCGTTCCAAATGTTCAGAGAGCAGGAATATCATGAAGTGAATGTATTCTGTGCGACGATCGCTGTAGCACCTCCACAGTACAAGAGGAAGTCAGTTTAAGAAGCACGTACTGATTTAACATGGCTCGGGGAACACTTAACACAAAGCATTTAATGTGCTATATAACTTAAGACGAGGTTTGAGAAAATCTAGTAAATTAAATATTCATTTTACGATGAAGTTTAGTTTACGATGTTCTAATTTAATGACAAATTACGAGAATAAAGTCAACATGTCAACTTTAATCTTGACATAAATGGCGAGAATAAAGTAGAAATGTCCAGAATAAAGTCAACATGTCGTCATAAGCGTCGAGATTAAAGTCAACATGTCGTCACACTATTACACAGTACCCAGGTACATTACACTGTATTGAAAACAAATAAAACAAGTACAACTTGGCTTGCAGTATTATCTAGTGGTATAAAAACAGTATTTACACATTTGAACATAATGGTCCACATCTGACCTTTTAAAACCAAACGTTTAAACCAGGCAACGGACGCGACTCCTTTTTTACGGCAAAAGTATTTCTATGTCATCATGTTCAACTTTATCATCAGCTACAGCTTCGGAATGTTCTCTGTCCATTGTCACCGTGCAATACCTACACTACCTATTTAGCGGTGTAGCAGTGAAAAAGAGCCCCCACGCAACACCTCTGTGATAAACGGTGTAGCAGTGAAAAAGGTCCCCACTTGAACAGTTTCCCGCTGTGCCATGTTCCGAACGTCGTATAGGCAATTTAAACCGGTGTTGCGGTATAAGAAAAATCCATATCATAACAAAAATAAAAAACGGTTTTCGGTATGGACCGGTATACCGCCCAGCACTACTTACAACCACAAAAAAAGATACATCAGCAGGGTGCACGGGTGCTGTCCTGAAGCTCTTACAACCCAACTTCAACACATCATAATCAGCATTGTTTTCACTGAGAACTTACTGCACTCTCAGCTTGTTATTTTGCACAGATAAACAATAATATAACAGAATAATTAAGATTTAGCCCTTCCAAATTCTGGCACACGTAAATATTTCCACATTAGCAACTGTGGGCATGAGGCACAAAATAAGTTTTAAAAGATTCCTTAGACGTGCTTTCACTATCATGTAAAGTACACAAACATACTCATTTACAAACACTACTGTACTATAAAATTAGTATTTTACATAAATGGATTGTAAAATGAATACATACATCTTGATTAAGAGAACAAATTTAAAAATGTCTTTATTTAATTATATATACGGACACTGGCCATTATTCAAATGTCTTTATTTAATTATAGGTATGGACACTGGCGATTATTCAATGTTATAAGCTTAAAAGCTATATTGGCCAAAATGCTAACTATTGTCTCTTACTATATTAATTAAAACATTGATAACGTAGTGTTCGTATTGATATCCCTTAAACCGATAACTGATCTTTGTATGGAAACAGCAAAGGCTAACTTCAGAACATTAACAGATGTAAAAAAAGAGTGTTAGAATGAGTTCACAATGAGACAAACATTAAGCTTACCAGATCCAGTGCAGAACCTCCACCTAAATATTCCATTATAATCCATAATTTTGTATCCTGTAAAGGAAAAACAATTCCAGTGAGATAGCACATCTACAAAAACAAATGCCAACCCAAGGGAAATAAATGCATATAACAACATTTGTGTCTCATCTTCAAAGTAACATTTCCTAGGATTCCGTTTAAACCAATTAATGTCAGCTTCTTAGATGACATGCCATCACTAAAAGAAACATGATAAATTTGCAAAATTATAAAGTCAAGCCACTTGACCTTGTAGTATAACTGAAATCAACAACAGAACAGCTTAAGGTTAAATTCAATTGTTGCGAAAGACCAAATGAAAATGTAATAGAATTCTATTGTGAAAAACAGTAAAAAAGAAAAGAAAAATGAAATGTAAATAAATTTGTTTTAAGCAAGTTCTAATTTTTTAAAAGTAAATTAATACACATTTAACATCTATAAATTAATATATAATATATAATACATAAGTAAATCATATGTATTCCCTTACATCTCTCATTTACTCTTACTTAATGATTTGAAAATATTTGCCAGTAACAAATACAGTGGCCTCAACAATGTTTGGGACAAAGACATTTTTCCATGATCCCCTCCAGTGCCCTGAAATGAGGGGAACAAGTATGAAAAGTTTTGTAATTTCTACATGGTGTGACAGAACTTTATGCTAATACCCTTAAATTAAAGTCTGCAATGTGCACATTAATCATGTCTGAATTGTTTAATTTGTCATTTTAATCTGTGGAGCAAAGGGGTAAATCAAGGAAAAAAATGTCTTTGTCCCAAACATTATAGAAGGTGTTATATATGATGTTTGCTACAATTAACATAGACTACATACACTTCTAGAGAAACAAATGTGCTTACAGGTTTTCAAGTCAAGATAGTAAGCCATGAATAAACAGGCCAAAATTATCCCACAGTAATAGATCTTGAAGAAAAAGGTGGGGTGCCCAGGTACTGAGTGTATGGAGGGTATTAGTTTCACTGTGTAAGGCATTATCATTTCTGGTCCCAAATATTTAATTTCATTCCATATTGAGAGCATATGCATTTATTTTAAAATAGTGAGCACAAAAAGGTGCTGTGTAAAGTGAACTACAACATTTAAGGGACATAAATGTGCATCACTGCTCTGAAGAAGATATGCAAAACAATTGTCACTAGACATATGGAACTCAAGTAGCTGTTTGATTTCACTATGTATACAATCCTTCTGTTTGTTTGTGTTTTAATTCTGTAGACATCACTTTGTAACGGCCGACCCCGTACCCAGCCGGCAACTACACCTCCAAGACCTGTGGCCTAGATAATTTACTGAGATGAATCTCACTATCAAGCCGTACCTCTAACAAATTACACTTTTCCCCAACAATCGACGGTGTAAATATAAGTACGCAAAAAGCAGATGATGTAAAAATAAACTGATTAAATGTATTAGATGAAACCACAAGACAAATGCAAAAATAGAAACATATATAAATATAAATATCCCTCCACCACATCAGCAAAGAGACACCACCATATATAAATACAACAAAACCCTCCCTTGCCCCTGTAACATAACACACAACACGAATAACAAAAATGAATAATATACTGAATGATTATGAACTTGAGTCCGGTTATAAAAACTGTCCTGAATACGGATGACTGAACTAGTGGTAAATGAGTCGTTTGAATTTCCCGGCAACTGGAGTAACCTCACCGTGATTCCTCGGCGTATGGTGGATGGCGAATCGACCCCGGGGTCTCAGCAGATGAAGGATGAAAGCAGTCCGGCAAAATGAAAAACAAACTGGTACAAAGGCGCGATGTGGAAAACAGCAAGTAAGTTGATACGTGGTTGAAAACGAATGGTCTCTCCTCTCTTCTCTTCTCTCTGATTACTTAAATAGTCCTTGTGACGACTGTAATTTATTAATTAAAAACAGGTGTTTTCCAGGTTAGAGGCTGTGGTCTTCTTCCATCATCCATCCCCCTTTACGGGGATGGCATTTCCTGATACACACACATAAACAGCAAACGGGACAATGGAAACAAGACGCACTCAGAACTGACATTTGACAACACTAACTATGTAGCCCCGCTACAACTTTCCTAGGACTGTCACATTTATATTTGAATTCAGAATATATAATTTTGTTAACACTCTGAATATATAAAATTAATTTGAATTTCCCCCACTCAGCTCTGTGTTACTACAAAGGCCACTATTTGATATGAATTTGAGAACTAGCTTGGACAAGGAGGTACATAATTACATCTTCTGAGTTCACTTACAGAGATACGGCTACACAATGTTACTGCAATAAGTATTTATAGTTACTGTATTGTTTCTTGCACTGGTTGTTTAAACCAGCTAACTAGTCATTAAAGTAATGACAAATAATCACCAGCTATGGTGCTCTTAAACACAAATCACTAATAATGATAATGTTCAAGTTTAAGGTCAAGTTAATCATATGTTTATAGTTCATACCGTAGACTGTACAATCACATTTTTACTCTCATGTGTCATCAGAACAATTACATTTTTTTTTCATTTAACAGATTTTACAAATAAAACATGAGTGAATAAATGGAGTGTTGATTATGCCACATTTGGAAAAAAAAACAGTAATCCTAATTATACCACTCGAAG